>NW_026116658.1:0-32764 GCF_001640805.2 Lates calcarifer
CCCCCAGATGGCAAGATTTGGTTTTTGCATTTTAAACAAAACATGAGTTGATTATTGGACTTAAAGGTGCTGGGAAGTGGATCTTTTGTAGCCTTTATGCTAAACTAAGCTAGCTCTCATTTGGCTCTAGCTTCATATATAACATATTTGACAGAAATTAGAGTTGTATCATCACTCTCACCAAGAAAGCAAAATGTCAAACTATTCCTTGAATCATGTAATCCTACAGCATATGGCTCATAACATGAGATAATGATTTTTTTTCATTTGAAAAACACTTAAACATAAATTATGATGTGTAAAAAGTGATGTCACAGCCTGTCACTCATCACAGTCACATCAAAGCTCAGAAAACATGACTTCGCTCATACTCTCAAACACATAGCTGCTAGGCAGACAAGTAGAACAAATGAATATCCATCCTGCTTGGGCGCTTTTAACCATCCTCCTCAACCTCCTAAGCCATTATACAGCGCATAAGTGGAAAACGATAAATTTTACAGTGAAACCCAAACATAAGCTCAAAGAGGTGTTTGTGTCTCTTGCCTTGAAGTTGTTGCTTGCACACACAGATTTATGTCGCTGCTGTACTTCACATTCAACAGACTGTGAAGGAATTTGAAGGAAAACATGGTGGTTGTCAGCTTTGGTGCTTACATTACAGTAATTAAAATCACTAATATACATGGAGCTGGAGATGGCACTCAGAGTCCTGTGGGTCCAAAAATACAAGTGAGACAGTACTTAGTATTTATCTATCTATCTGAAAGACCACAGATTAGATTAGATTAGATTAGAGAGTTTATTTGCCATTTGCACAGGTACATGTAAGTACAAGCACATTCAAATTCCTGTGCTTTTGTCCGAGTCGCAGCAGAGTCTAAGGATGGATGGTCAATTTCATGACAACATGATTGGTTGTTAGGGCTACATAAAGAAGCACAGCCATTTCCTTCAAAGCCTTGAACTGCTAAACTGATAAAATATAGTAATGTAATTGGATGGTTTCAGGCTTGGGGAGTGTTGATCGTCAAATGCAATTTGGATCAAAGAGCAAGCAAAGGGTAAAGGAGGTCACTCTTTCACACACATACACACACACTATGCTGTAAGAGCAGTGTTAGTAGAAGGAAGGGCGCCCGACTAAGTGATGTTTTCCCAGGTGGGCACAATTACCTGTGTGCAGAGTATGTGTGTATTTCTGAGCCTGAGTGCACACAAGCCTCTGTGTGTCCGTGTGTGTGTGTGTGTGTGTGCCCATGTGCGTGCATGTCAGTGTGTGTATAAGAATTATCCACATGTTGTTTTTAGAGGATTCAGGTCTATTACAATTAGGAAGACATGAATCAAAGTCCAACTCCCACAGTGCTCCACAGACCACTCACAGGTAGAGAACCGTCTGCTGGATAGTGGAGAGTCAGACAACATCCTGATGCTTTTCTTATTATTACCACTTAGAATAATACCGTGCGGACAACTATGATACCTAAGCAGCATCCTGAGTTTATTTAACAAGTGGCTATTCATTCCTGGTTAGAACAGAGCACTCACAAAGCCAGAAGGGAGCAGGATGATGATGGGTCACTGCATAGGGGAGCAGAACACAAGCTCTCCCTGTTGAGTCATGGAGTTTATGAGAAGCCCTGGCTAATCCTTGGTGTCTGTGTCTGTGTGCGTGCATGTGTTTTTAGACAAGAAGGTTCTGCCAGTATGTTTGTGTGGAGGCATATGGTACAAGCAGGATTTCACTGAGTAAGAGAGTGACACAAACACCTGCTTTAGTGCTCATCGAATCGAGTGGCAAGTGCGTATGGGTGCCCACGGCCTTGTGCACACGTGCGAACAAGCGAACATGTGTCTCATTATAAGCTGAAATCATTCACAGGTGACTTTGTTTATTTGATCTCAATTAAGCCTCCGCCTCTTCCCCATATGGAAATCTGACCAAGACTTTAAAAAAAAAAAGGAAAAAATCCCCTTCTTCTATTAATTCCAAGCAATGATCCAAGGATTGTGGTGAAAACCCAGATGAGGAAGAGGAGGAAGAGGGAAAAAAAAATAAGGATTTGTCAAAACTGTGCCCCTGATGTCTGTAACAACGTGCCATTTTATCCACACTCCACCAAAATGGTAACACCCCAGAATACCAAGCACACATGGGCTCAATTATTATCCCATGGAATTCCGCAAAAAGTAAAGTCGGCAATAAGGAAAATATTCCTCTAATCTGGGGTCTTCCTCAAGCTGGGTGTGAAGGAAATTTAGGGGTCCCCATTTTAATTGGGTCCAGATTTGACCACCCTATTGAAACAGCGCTCAGACAGTTTTTTTAGTGGGCTTATTTTGATGAAAAAAGGGACTATTTTGGTTGTATGTGAATAAATGTCTGATTTTTCAGAGGGGGTTTCTGCAAACCAGATCAGACTGCCCCAGTGTTATAAGAAGCAGATGGACAGGACCAAGGAAAGAAAACAGTGAGTCCCAATAGAGAGGAAGAGAGAAGTTCAGAGTGAAACATAGAAAGAGTCGGTCTGAAAGAAAAGAAATGTAGATATGAGAAGAAAGACAAAAATTTCTTAAGTTCAACCTTATCAATCAAAATGTAGGAATACAAGAACTGGGCTATACTATGTTAGACAGTACACAGTAGATTCAGGTCTGGTCACCCACTTTCTAAATGAGTTTAACACACCGGGTCACAAGTTTGACGCCACTAGTCTCTATACACTCATAGATTCTCACACACAGTCACATGCACACCTGTGCTTTTGACAAGATTTATCTGGTGAGTAGAGTGACGCAATTCACAACAGCACAGTCATCTGCACTGACAGCTCTGAGAGGTGAAAAACTACGCCGCACTGACAGACTGACAGATATGGAGAATAGGAAAGACATTAGAATCAATCAAATCTTTATTTTTCCTGTTTAAGGATGGGGAATGATACAGACCACACAACAGTACGCCTAAAAATAACACACTTGTTAAATGGACAGCAGAGGGATTGAAGTTCAGCTGAATTCAATTCAATTCAAATCTTATTTTCCCATTAATATAAGCAGGAAAAACAGAAAATGACACCACTATTAAATACTAAAAACCTTTTCAAAAAAAGATGTCACAAATTTTACAGTAATAGGAAAACATCAGCTGATACGTGCAGACAAGTTCACACATGCTGCCTCACTTCATGTACAAATTAGGTGACCTAATGCATCTTTAACTGATCCTTCAGTACTCTGTGATTTAGGCAGTAAAAAGCAGCGCAGAGAGGGCATCAACTCAAAGAGTGAGGAAGCAGTCAGGAATGGCCTTGGTTTTCATCACCATACATCTATCAATGTTTTATTTGGCTTTTCCATTTCTGCAGCCTATTTTTGATGCTTACGCTGGTGTTGCCCACAGTTCCAAAATGTATCACAGTTTCAATAAAACCCAACTGAAAGGTCAAATACTAAAAAGGGGTTTTTTGTAGGAAAAACATTCATATTACATCTGTATTTCTCTCAAAATTTCCTGTCTGCAACATTTTTATATTTATAGCAATCAAACAACTCCCCTGTCTCTTCTTACGGTGGATGTGGATTACAATTTGCAGTGACAGGAAAAGGCCAAAGGCCCAGTCACACCAGCTACCAAAATTTGATGGCAGTTTTTTTCAATTAAGTCTCTGTGATAAGAGATTGACTTGAGGGGTCAATTTAAATCCTTGTGAATTTTTCATGTTGAGTTCTACTTTCATGAGCTGAAATGAAATTTTTGCAAAGCAAACTGCCTCAGCAGTACTGTCCTGTGATGGAACAAAAAGTCACCATCCACTTTTATTTGGCTTCCTCTGTCAGGGCTCCACAAAACAGGAGTGGTTTGCAGACAGTAACTGAACAGGAGTCAATGGTACAAATATGTCTTTTGAATACAATGTGTGACTATTAGCCACTGGGCTAACAAACCTGCTAGTTAGCTATATAGCTGGAGAGTTTTTTTCCACTCTTCAGTAACTCTGTGTTGACTGAAATGATGGACAATCCTGAGAAAAGAATGCCTGATGAATTTGTACATGACTTTTGCTGTGTCATAACCTGGTGTGACCAGGCCTTGAACGTTGAGAAAAAATAACTCCTAGTTGAAACAGCAGAGGGAAAATAGACTTATTAGTAATACTATGAACTAGGAGCTTTGCTGCTAGTTTTATGAGGGGAAAACACCTGTGAGGGTCACTCGCTAAATAAGGCAGCACAGTGGCATTTTCTCTATTATCCGTACCTTAAATTCACACTGTGATGCATCTTTTGTTTTTATATGTTTTGAATATATCTATGTCTGCAAGTGAGGGTCAGTGTGAAGCCATCAGAGGCACTTTCACTGGACCCCAAAAGTTGAACGTTTCTTCAGCAAGTTAAGAGTGAGCTCTCTGAGGGGAAAACACAACACCCACATATTCACCCATTGACTTCACCCTCACTCTGCCTCTCCATCCCACTCTGTCTCTCTAGATGCCATTTGTCCACCTTGGTACTCTGATGCCCTTCCGGAGAGACGAGTATCAGCTTTCTTCCCCCCGCGGCCCCCAGTTCCCTCCACCATGCATTTTTAATGGACACACTCGTGCAGCGGACAAATGATTTTTATTTTTGACAGGGGAGGGCTGGCTCTAGTTACATAGGGATGGAGAGCGAATGAGCCAGCGAGCATGTACCCGGTTGAGTGCGGTGGAGAAAGCATACACACACACACGCACATTCATGCACACACACACTTACACACAACTAAGAAAGTCAAGAATGACCCAACTATGCTGTAAGACCACATCGGTCCAAAAATTCATACAGACAGTCTTATTAGATCATGTATTTATTTCTCCAGTGCTTTAAAAAAAAACTCACATACACAGCACACACTCTCATCCTCCACTTACCCTAAAGTGGTTGATTAATTCACCACTTGGATTATGATGGGCTGAAGTCCAGGATGATGAAAGAGGCAAGCAGCCCACCAAGGCCTTCATTAAACCAGGATTAGAGCCAGTCTAAACCCATTAACTCTGGCTTAAAACCACTTTAATTCCAATCAAATCAGAATTAAAATTCACACTGTGAGACTGTGTGCATCCTACACATTGTGACGGGAGCCCGCTGTGTGCATAACTGTCTAACTCTCTCTGTGTGTGTTTATAGTAACTTTTTTATTTCCCTGTGCTGGCTTTGCTCCTGGACGGTGTAATCCGCTCACTGAAGGAGGAAAGATATTACTGAGTGCTCTTTAGAGAAACTATAGTGTTACCAATAAAGGGATATTCCGTTTAATTCCATTGGTGGGGAGGAGGGACAGAGAGGGGATGATGAGTTAAAACTTGAGCTGAGATCATAAAAACATAGCTTGACATTTTAAGAAAAATGCTAGATGAGAAGATTCATGACACTCTCATATATTTCTGTTAAATATGAAACTGGAGCCAGTAGGTGTTAGCTTAGCTTAGCATAAAGACTGGAAACAGCTATCCTGGCTCTGAGTGAAGACAACAAAATCCTCCCACCAAGAAATGCTAAACTAAGCTCCTGGGTCTTGGCTATAGCTCAATATTTATTATACAAACACACAACTGATGTCAATGCAATTATCTAGGTGTATTTCCCAAAATGTTGAACTATATGGAGTTTATAATGAAAATGAAATTAAGTACACATGGTGTTATTTGAGTAAGAGTTTACTGAAAAAAAGTGTTGTGAAACAAGTGAAAGTTCACAAAAAACTCTCACAATTAGATGCAGATATATAGATATAGAAATATATATTGTATTCTGAATGTATTATCTATTATTACTGAAATACCTTTAATATAGACTTTATACTGGCTATGTGTAAGATTTTGAAAAGCAACGCCACTTTTCTTCAACTACAGTTAGCATGCTAACCAGCTATTCCCAGCCCATTCCATCTTATAATACCACTTTGTGATAGTAATGTGTTGGTATATTCATTAGTGTGATAGTGTATTCTAACCTCTTGTAAACACAACAAATGCTAAAACTTTTGGTAAGTTAACTGCTGTTGTGGTTTTGGGCCATTGTTCTTCAAGAATTAACAGTTTTCAGTCCTGTCAAAAAGCTTTGAAATTTCACCATCATTATTTTTGATATAATGCTTTCTCTTCAGTAAAAACAGCTAATTTGTAAATGACAAATCTCACTCTGTGTGTCTACTCCTACGGCTAAGGCCTTTTTAAAAGTAGAAGTAAACATAAGTAAACTGAATGTAATTTGTTACTTTCCACCTCTAGAGAGAGGAAATGATGAAGAGAGAGAAAACGTTAGGCAGGTCAGCTGAAAGAGCATTCCCAGGTGTGACCACAGCATTCCCTCCATGCACTTCAACAAACCACTGTGTATATGTGTGTGTGTGTGTAGGTCTGAGGTTTGCAGCTCATAGCCAAACTGGAGCTGAACTTCAGTCCTGCAGCCAATAACAACAGCCTCTAACTCGGGCACATACACGCACACACACAAACATGGACTTGGTTAAACACATTTGCACCCTGAGAGGTGACAAGTGAGGATAAAATGATTTTCATTTGAACACACAGTTTTCTGAAAATATTTGATGAAAAGAGTCACTTAATCCAGGGTGACAAAATTACAGTGCCCTTGAAATAACTTTGTCAGAGTGCATTGTTGGAGGGAATGTGTGTTTTGGGTTGTGTGATGGAGTGTGTAGCACAGAACGTGTGAGGCCTTCAAGTTTTCCTGTTGGTATGTGAAGACATTAGCTCAGTTTCACTTTTTCCCCCTTCTCTTAATCCACTCTCTCGTTCTTTATAAGCTTCAATTTGGAGACAGCAATGAAAGAGACTTGGCTTGATATCTCGCTGAAAGTGTGTGTGTACGTGTGTGTATCATATGAGCGAGTGTATTTGCATGCCTACATGTTGAGTATGTGTTTGTGTATCTGTATGAGCCTTTTTGTTTAATCATGTGAATGAATGTAATTGTGTGCATGCATGTGTGTGTGCGTAACGTGAGCCTCTTTGTGACACAGCAGTTGGCAGAATAGAGGGACTGAAGTACTCAAGCTCCCTTTGGGGCATCCACATTGTGGAGGGCTGTCTGCGGCACCACAGTGGTATGTATAGGGTGAGTGCATTTGAGTGTGTGTGTGTGTGTGTGTGTGTGTGTGTGTGTGTGTGCGCGTGCATGGAAACGTGACGGTTCTGGGATGACAGGAAAGGTGGATTGCAGCCTAAGGCAGAATAAAAGGTGTGGGCAGATGACGAGGAGGGAGATTAAGATGGTAAAAAGGAAGAATAAAAAAATAATGTGTCACCTAAAACAGGAACAGATTTGAAAAAGGGGGCTGAAATTAAATCATAGAGAGAAGATGAGACGAGAGAAGACTCAGTCCTCACAGGAAGTTAACAGTACTGGATCCCGATTAGCTAGCACACCACCTTTTCTAAAATACTGTTAAATATTCTGTTTGGTTGGACTACAGCCATTATGAAGAGAGCCAATTCAAAACTGTTCACAGATATTTGGAATGTGAATTTTCTGACCTGCATGTCTTCTGGTGGTGAAGTTTGCGTTTGGCTGCTTATGACCCAAAGAAACCAACTTTATTGTACACAAAATAATTATTTATAATATGTTAATAATGGATCAAATGAATATGTGCACTACGAAAGTAGTGTACTTTCCCTCAGCTATATGGAACATTTGAGCATCTTTTAGTTCATTGTTTTGGATTTGTAGCCTGCAACGTCAATATTCTGATTCACTCTTACCACAGATAGCATCTTCATATTTTCTACCTGCTCATCTCCACACAGGAGATGTCTTTCTCTCTTGATGACCAAATGGAGAACATAACAAAGCATTTAGCAGCTGAAGAGGCAGATATTTCCCTCAGAAGTTGGTGGAGACCAAAAATGAAGCTAACAAGAGTATTGGATTTTTGTAAATTTTAATGGAAATTCTTGCTTTGTGGTAATTCTGAGTAGCAGTAGCAGCTGCTGGATGGAGCCAAACAGATGGCACAGGTACAACACTAACACATACGCATACAAACCCACACCCACACACAAATAGGATCCACATGCCTGATGTGATGTATTAGGTATGCACACCTTGCTTGGTGGTGTAAGATACGAAAGAAAAAGGATGAGATTTAATAGCTGTTTTAAATACCCATTATCATACCTTGTCTCCATCTTCTACTTCTGTTTTGTTCTCTCTCTGCCTCCCCTCTCATAGCCAGCTCCATTCAGCCCAAGCTTGTTGTTTGAATGAGAGGAGCGGACCACCCTGGGGAGAAATGGGGGAGATCACATTACCCCCAAAAATGTAGAGGGCCTACAAAAGGGCCATGAGACATCAGGGTGAGGGAGGGAGGGCGGCAGGGAGAGAGGGAGAAATAGGAGAGCACATGAAAGAGTGCATTAGTGAGGGGGAGGGAAAGATTGATTGGGATAGAGAGATGAGGGAATGGATAAAGAGAGGTGGAGGTGAGAGAGAGGAAGGTGGAAAGGGATGAAAAACTTTCTCTTTTTGATTATAAAGATCTTTGCTCTTGTATTCAGCATTGTAACTACAGCGCTTACACCTGCCTCCTGAATTCATGACAAGCGATCATCTCTGTTTCAGTCTGACCTCCATCTCCTCCTCTTTTCTTACTACTAACTGTTTTGTGTAAATTATTTACATTTAAAGGTAAGATACAGATTTATACAACCTTGGTCTTATTTTTGAGGTTTGGCCATCATTGTTATAGCAGTAACATTTACATTATACTCACCTAAACTATTTGCTGAGATCTGTGAATGTGGCTACAGGGCTACACTTAACTCAGACAGGACAGGAAGCACAAGAAGTCAGACATTTGAAAAGGTTTAATCAAAACTCCAGAGTAGCCATGTTGAAATTATTACCCAAATTATCCATCATAAACATCATTCACAGTTTAGAGATCAACTCTGTGGTCAACCCTGTCTCTGAATTAACCTAGTGTGGGTTGTTTTGACACAGCAATAGTGTTTTTTAATTACGGTTGAGTTACTTGATTGAATACAACCCTTGTGTGTTACGAATGCTTGGGTACTGAAGTTGCCTCCATCATTGCATCAGTACCATATTGCTCCACAGTGGGACAAGACACTCACTTAGGTGAGGGAAAGACTGTGGTATTACTGAATATGTCATCACCAAACTATAGCTCAAGACACAACATTTTTACTTTTACAATATTGAATCAATGTTTTCTGCAGTTTGTGTGCCAACCATCCACCCAGACCACCTTGTTGCAACTTCTGTCAAGATGGTAAGGCATTGTCCTGGACTGAAAAAAATGTTCTCGGTGAACATAATTTAGGCAGCAATTACACTCCAGATTCTTATGTCTCTTGTCCCCCACAATTCATCATAATCAGTAGAAATGATGGCCAAAACTATGCACATCCAAGGCAAAATGTAATTAAACTAAATGTCCCTTTAAGTCAGCATTGGCATGAATGTGACTCATACACACATTTTTAAATCTTGCAAACCGCTAACCACACTGATCTCTATCTAGAGTATCTATTCAAGTTAATGTATACCTGTTGATTCAGGGCATATATTATTAACAGGTTAACTATCCTGTGTGACTCAGCAGCATGACTATAGATGTGAAACAGAAGCTGAACACAGGCAGATTAAGGAGGATGGAGGACGGGGTTATATGAGGTTAAGGTGATCTTCTCATTAAAGTAGCACACTGCAAGTCAAAAGGCAGTGATTTGCACATGTAAGGTCATTGCTTTTCAGTATCACTGAATTCATCTTCTTCTTTGAGGCTGCAGTTTCCAACAGGTGTCCTTAGGAGGCGCTGTGGCTCAGACATTTGGGATTTATCTGCAGAGTCTAGCTCTTCCTATTGCCTTCATTGACATTTAATGATAATTATAACTTGGGTCACACCAGGGGCAGATGCACACACACACTGGCTCACTAACAACTCACACACACACTGCCTGGTTAAAAACATGAAGACATTAGCAGTAACCTGATGCTGAGTGAGTATTGATCTACTCTCAGGGGGCTTAGTGAGTGAAAGAACACCAGACAGCACTTTATCACAGCACTTGACCATCTAGTCCAGCCGGTGCAAGGGTGTGTGTTGGTGTGTGTGTTAGAGAGAGGAAGAGGGAGCTTTAACAAAATGCTTTGTTATGTGCAGATATTTTGTGAAAAATAAAAACAGGCGTTATCTTTCAAATCAGTCCAGCTTCAATTTACTTATACAAATTTTAACCCTGTGTTTCATTTATTACTAAAAAGCAAATTTCCTCTTCCTTCTTTTCTTTCCTCCTTCCTTCCTGTTTCCTTCACCATCTCTCCCAGCATCCTCCTGTGAGGTCCTGACTGACACGTTCAATCTGCATCTATAAGATTATAAAGACCAGACTGAGTAGCAATCAGGCCTATGTATACGTGAGTGTGTGTGTGTGTGTGAGAGAGACCAAGAGGGATTTCATGATTATGATTGCTGAGGACACGTGCTGCTCAAATTCTTCAATGATTGCCTCCAAACGTAACATAAATGCCAAACAAAACAATAAACCCTTCGAGAGAGAGAGAGAGAAAGGAAAAGAGAGAGAGCAACAGTGTGTGTGTGTGTGTGTGTGTGTGTGTGTGTGTGTGTGTGAGCGAGAGGGTGAAATGACAACATCATACATTTGGAGTCCTGTTTCTTGAAGATATCCAGACCACAATAACATGAGCTAAAAGTGACCAAAAGGGACCTGAAAACAAGGAGCAGATGGAAAACCAACCACATAAAAGTGCACGTGTGTGTTTCCATGCGTGTGTTCTTGTATCTATACATCACTGACTGCACTGATTTAACCAGTAATCATGGTGGGCTCATACAGTATATTGAGTTAATTTTTATTACCTTCTCCTAACATTTTTTTGTTGTTGTTGCTTGTTTTCTCTGTTCTCCATCGTATAGTCATCTATATCTGCTAATTTTTCCTCAACACACACATTCACATACACCGACACACTGGTGTCCTCCCCTCAGAAGCCAAGCCAAGTCAAACTGTATAGGTGCTAGTCCAGACAGACAGAGTTACTAGTATGTCTTCTGTATCAGACCTTCAGGCAGTTGGCACATCTCTCCCTTCCCTCTGTTTGTCTGTCTTGTTTTCTTTCTATTTGCCTCTTAACCTGATATCTGCCTACTGTTTTGGCTCCGGTTCAGAGACATGCTGTCATTCTGGTCAGCAAGAGCTGGTCCACCTTTGATCCTGATTCATTCAGTGTCTCCTTTATCTCTTACACATTCATACACATGTTTAGTACCTGCCTGGATGTTTAACACATACTTTGCACCCATGTACAGTAAACACACACACTTTTCCTCTACTTTGCCTTTTAGCTCATGAAAGTACAATCACTGAAGTTAAACGTGATTGATTCTCTTTGTAATGTTTTGGGACAAAACTAATTTAACACACGGTTACAAAAACAATATCCAGCACTTTGAAATTATGTGTTTATTTCATCTGATTAGTAGAAAAATGGCACTTTTGGTGAAATAACATGTGACGTATTCACCTCAGTGGCTCCTTGGTGCTCTCTGGTCAACATCGAATGATTGATCATTCAAAGGGGATTTTGAGGAAGAAAAAAATGGGGTTGGATACGCTGGTTTGCCGTCATTCCTTTGAGCTAAAGCAATGGTTTATACAGGAAAAATGATGATTCGCAGAGAGAAGAGTAAAAAATAAAACAGTGACTTTGAAATCTGCCAGATCACTGCTCAGCTGCATTCAAGTTTGCACATTTAGGGATCAGTTTTAACTTGATATGAGCCCTTTAAAGATGCCCACTTGTGTCGTGTATGTCAAGCAGCCAAATTCTTCCTACATTCTTGTACCAAAAGTTGGATAAAGGTATGAAACAAATCTAAACATCTAATTCTAAATGTCAAACTTATCTCATTAAATTAATGGAAGAATAATCACTCAAACTAACACTCTTTTCACTCCAGCTCTCTCTAAAGACAGACTTATAAAGTGAAATCCCCTCAAGACCACATTTGAGCAGATGTTGTGTCAGTCAAACCCTGATCTCCAACCTTTATTAGTCCTGAGAAAACTGGACTGAGAAATGATCATCATGTAGAACATGCAGAGGAATACAAACTAAATGAGAGACACCACTATGCCCTTTCTATTTCCTCTTCTCCCTCACTGTGTTTTCTTCTCTCAATCCTTTCTCTCTTTTAATTTGGCCCCCTCTGTTTGTTTTTCTTCATTCTTTCATTAGTTGAAAAAACATAGCAGGCATTCCAGCTGTAATACCGCTGAGATTCAGTATCAGTGCCGAGATTCAGGCTCATGTGTGTCAGTGGTGAACAGAGAGAGAAAGATGGCAGTACACTAGAGACATTAAGCATTGCCTCATAATGACTCATCCTTGTACTATGTGTGCATGCAGGCAGACATGTCAGCCACACTGGGCCATTATGGGAATAACGGAGATTCCCAATGAACACATTCAGAATAGCTAAGAACAGCATTTTTTTTAAAAAATGTGTTCAGCTTGCTTAGGTTTTTTTTTTTCTTTTCAAGGTTCATGTCGGGTGTAATATTTAATACATTGTTTTTTTACAGTATTATTTCAGTGTGTTTTGTATTTATTTTTCAACTGACATTCATACAAATTAAATCACTTATTTAAAATTTAATTTAAAATTTCCAGTAATTAGACTTAGTAATTAGATTAGAAGTTATAAGTCAGACAAGCCTACCTATTCAATCCTTTAATTTTAGAGACAGAGCCCTCTTTTCTCTCCGATCCGCACTTGTTTAAGTAAGTTACTTATCAGTAAACAATGTCACAGATGGAGGAAACCGATATGGACCGATGAGAACTGCAGAGAAAAATATTTACTAGATTAAGTGACCTCATTAAAGATGCAGATAATCACCTACATGCCATTCCCTCATGAAGACTGGAAACTCAGCAACTTGTCCATGTTTGTTTAACTGCTATTTAACTATTGTGCATTTCACAAAGACTATGTCTGAGCAAACAAGTGTTGTGTTTTGTTGCTGTTGGCATGACAACTAAAAAAATGAACCAGGTAAACCAAACAAATGAGGAAATAAGCAATGATTTTACTTGATATCCAACACAGGAGCATACATGTACCTCAGATACCAATACAGATTTAAAATGGAGTAACAGTACATTATACATATCCATCTATATACAATACCCACTTCAGGGAATCATCACAAATACAGTTACAGAATGTCCCAGAATGCCAATTATCATTTTCCCCAGATGGGTGTCCAGTTTGTGTTGTGTCAAGTGGTGGTGAGTCTGATGGCAAGAAAGAGCCTCCTTAGCAGGACGTGGGTGGATGAGTCCATTGCTGGTTAGGGGTTACATAGTTCATGCAAAGGTTTGCAGGATGTAGGTTCCAAGAAGATGCATCTTAGTCAGGTTTACATTGTTCATTAATGGCCATAGCTTGTGTTTAGTCAGCTGAGTTGTGCAATGTTGGCATGCTACGTTGCAGAGAGGTTTGCAGACTTGTGAGGGATGGAGGTCAGGAGGTCAAGGCAGTGTGTAGGGCTTGGAGTGCTTAGGTGAGGCCACAACAATCAAAGCTTCCTGAAGGTTGGATATCTGACAAAAAAAACAAAAAACAAAAACAATTAGTAGAAAGCAACCACTGAATACAAAGAAGTGGATAATATATCTGGAAAAAAACACACCTGAAGACATCATGTGGCACGGTCACATCATCTTCAAGGAGAGTTTGGTAGCGGTCTCTCTTCTTCCAGTCCAGGACAACTTCTCTGGTCACGTCTTCCTTCACTGATTTTTCTGGGGTCACAGGAAACTGCTCAACCAACTGCAACCTCCGTCACCATATGGGGCTTGGGCATCCTCCAACTATTCATCCAAAACATTACAATGAAACATTCTTGTTCCTGTAATTTATTGAACAATGCTTAAGTAAGGCCAGCCTTTTAAGCACAAGTATTAAATCTCGTATTAGGAAGCTTACTTTCAAAGATTGGTGCCAATTGGTGTCGGATATAAATTGACAGGACTCTTGAAACAGGGCTGAATTGTCAGAACTGAATAAGGGTGTGAGTGCCACAGCTGACCTTTTTGCTACAAAAAAGGATTTTGGTGTCTGGAATTCCTTGATAATACTGGAGGAAAGTCCCTAATGTCCCCTCCCTGGGTCATGCTGGACCAAATATTTAAGATTACAATATAGCTGGTTTTACATGTGACATTACTTAGCTCCTGAATCTAGATGCCTTTAAGCCCAGTACATCTTGGTTTGTCACTTGGATGACAAAATGTAGTCTTTAATCCTTTGATTTTACCTTTTGACTATTTAATTTGCAATTCAACATGTCTGTCTATAGGCCCAAAACACAGAGATGGCAACCTGCTAAGATGACTGGGCAGGATTTGACGCATCTGAACTACATGCCGGATAGCTGGATAGCATCTGAAACTCCCTCTCACCCACACCTTTCCAACATCAGCTAACGGGTACCTATGATGCCCATCATCTGTAGCTTTCCAGAATCAACCATCTGACTGACATGCATCACGTCGTGACTGGCCAGCTTGGAGAGTCATTCAGGACAAAGCTTAATCCAGTGTCCTGATTTGCTACACAGGAAACTGCTATCACCTAGCAGTCTAGACAAATTTCCCCCTTCAACTCCCAATTCTGCAGCCTCCCCAAAGTTCCTCTTTCTACATCAACCCTCATTTGGCTGCACATCAAACAATCCCACTGCATTATCCCCAGGTCTCCTTTTCTCGTCATGCAGTTTTCCAACAGTCAACTGCTGCTGTTATCACATCTGCAAAGGGAGCAGGTTCCTAACTTGGCATTGTTTTCACCTGTTTGGTAAGATGTGGCTGTAGACCACTGACAGAGCAGACAAGTTAAAATGCCAGACCCTGATACACCAAAATTCTTCAGACTCACACCATCCACAAGTGGCAGTGTTAAACATTCTAAAATGATGTCCAATTCTAGAATGTGTCTAGGAGTAAGCTCAATGGCATACCATGGCCAGCTGATTCAAAAAAACCAGAGGGATCCTTGTCTGGTTTTGGAAACTGCACAACCACAGCACACAACCCAGTAGGGGTCATAGTCTAAAAACACTTCCAAGTTGCTTATCCATTACAAGTACAGCTTTAGGACAGAACCAGCAACAAGAGCCAAATATACAATAATTTTACTTACAGCACAGACTTCCTCACACACAGAGAACAAGGGGAAGGAGAAAAGCCTTGCCTTCTTATGTGATATGTGTCGACACTGTTTACCTTTTCTCTGTAGTGTTAAGATATCCTAGCTCATTCCTGGTTGTGATTGCCAAATTTGGAGAAAATGTGTAAAGGTTTGCTCCAAATGTTGATGGTTCTGTCAGGACAGAACTTGAGATCTCATTCTGGTACTGCCAGAGTAGTCTCTCAGACCTAGTTCTGAAGACATGTCCAACCATGTCAGAAATCAAAATTATAGACAGTGACTTGAGGTGTGAAGAGTCTGTTGAACCATTTGGAAAAATCTGAGTCAAGCACCTCAATTTGACTGCTTTGTCAATGGTCTACTGCTATACCCTACCAAACATGTAAAAACAATGTCAAATTTGGAAACCCACCCCTTTGTAGACATGACAAGAGCGGCAGTGAATGTTGAAAAGCCAGCTGAAGAGAAAATGAGACCTGAGTACAACGAAGTGTGGTTGTTTATGTGCAGCCAAACAAGAATTAATGCAGACAGAGAGACTTTAGGGTGGATACAGAATCAGGAGTGAGGAGGAATGTTGTCTAGACAACCAGGTGATAGCTGTGTCCTGTGCAACAAAGCAGGACACCAGGCTAAGCCTCATACTGAATGACTCTCCAAGCTGGCCAATCGTGGCATGAAGTGTGTCCATCAGATTGTCAATTCTGGAAGGTTACAGACAATGGGTAACACAGATACCGGTTAGCTGATGTTGGAAAGGTGGGGGTGGGGGAGCGTTTCAGATGCCATCCAACCAACCAACATGCAGCTCAGACATATCAAATCCCACTTAATCATCTTAGCAGGTTACCAGCCATATGTCTTGGACCTGTAGAAAGACAATGTTATGCAAATTGGTCAAGAAAAAAATCAAAGCGACAAAATAATTGAACACTACACAGTTGAGTACACGGTTTTCACTATCCAAGTGACAAAGTTGTAGACAATGTTACAGTAAAAGGAACAAAAGAAATCATAGAAGTAAATCTTCCACAATGGAAATCTCACTTCATACAAGCTGTCACTCATTTAACACTACAGCTGTCTTCTATATCTCCTCCCACATTAACAATGGCAATACTTCAACTACCACAAGTACTCTCCCTGCAGCCTCCATCTCTAATAAAAGTCTTAGAGTTTCTATCCTATGTGTTTGCCTCAAGACAACCCCAACACCTTCTCTGGAATTCAGCCCACAGTATTAGATTTCTAATTCAAGTATGTCAATACCAGGTAACTGAGTAGGAGGAAATTATAAAATATGGTGACAGGTTGGTACACTTGACACATCAGTTTGGTTTTCATAGACATTATTGCTGTCAACCTCATCACCAGTAGATTGAAAATTAAGCAAATATACCCAAATCGGGTGTCCAGAAGCTTCTTCAGATTCCTATCAGGAGGTATCTGAGTTGTCTTCCTCTGCCAGGTTTACTCCCTCCCAGAGAGCCAAAACGCGCTACTGTCCGGTAACCATCTACCGAGGAATAAAAAGGACAATCCCATGTACATATGAAAGTGCCCAATTTATCCTGTGTCAGTTGATGCCGTAGTACATCTCATCAGCGATTGACGCAACCGTACCCTAGTGGCATAACGCTTTGCAGGGGTGGGATAAAATTCCCCTGCTGGGAGGCCTCCCAATGTCGCGCATAAAAATACGGATACAAAACTCAACGACGCCAGACCTACTTCAACTCAAAAGGTTCTACTTGGGTCTCCAGTTGGAATTAAACTTGGCAGAGCAAAACAAGACAGCCTTTAACTTCAAGATCCAATTAAGTGTATAGTAAAATATAAAATTGGTATCAGAATTTGGGCAGTGATGATTGACAGCAACACAACTACACTGATTAGTATATGAAATTCTCTCACTTAGGATCTTCAATTAATCTGCATCAACCTACACCATGTACCTGCACTTTCCACAGATGGAATAATGGAACCAGGTAAAAAACAAGCCCACTTATGGAACTGGCAATAATTTGTTTAATATTAACAGCAACAGCTACTACACTGTTCAAGTCACAGCAAGTATGGGCAATGAGAAGTGTCAACAACAAATTAAAAGCATTTACCATTATGGAATGATAAGAGATCTGAGCTGGCGGTCACCTTAACTTTCAGATTACACAGTAAGCAAAGAGAAAATAAATAATCAACAGTCTTCAACCAACGTGGGATTGAGAGAATTTCCCCCAGCAATCAGAGACACCCCAACTATAAAAATTCCTGACTTTATACGCTTATAGGCTGTGTATGTGACCATAAAGCTTAGGTGGTATACAATACTAAGGCTTCATTAGGACAGAAATAAGCCAAGAGACAGAGAAAAAGTGAGACAAACAAAGACAAAGAGACAGGCAGACAAAGATAGATAAACACCAAAAACAGAGACAGAAAAGGGACAAAGAGACTAAAAGAGACAAAAACAGCCCGACAAAAATAGACAAACCCAACAATAAGAGATGGGGTGGCCAAGACAGCACAAACATGGTGAAATCAGTACATAACAGTAAGATTGAAAAAACAAAACAAAAGATACTTACTTGTTTTAGGACTGTCAGCCATCCAGGTCATGCTATACAAGGGCAACTGGATCTTCAAGAAACTCAAGCAAGCCCAGATGCCTTTGTATAGCATTGGAAAAAAGATACTTACTTTTGTAGATATACTGGGGGGAGTTGTTGCACCAAAGCTGATCCAAGCCAATTACAGATGGAAATAGATAGACATGGCACAAGCCATGTTGGTCTAAGTAATTTCTTTCATAGATTTTGGACATTTGTCCTGCATGGGCATAAGTTCAATTGAAGATAATTGTTATTCAAAAAAAAACAAACTTTTATTGCCAATTATTTTTGAAGTTTCTGATTAGTCTGTTGGTCACAGTCTGTTGGTCCATTCAATAAAGCTAATGAAGCCAATTTGACAGTAAGTTGGTCAGACAAAGTCAGTGAGTCCAATAAAGCTAATCTGAATGTCAGTTATCAAATAAAGCTAATCTGACAGTGAGTTGGTCAAACAGACATGCAGACAAATGCAGTCAGATAAAGCTAAACTGAATGTCAGACAGACACAAAAGACAGTAACACACAAGACTGACACAGACAGACACAGTCCACTAAAGCTACTCTGAATGTCAGTCAGACACAAACTGACAAAGACAAACACAAGACAGACAAAGTGTAAGCATCAGTGTGCATGCATGTGTGCGTGTTTGTGTCAGGCGCGGCGGCCTTCAATACACAACAGGATTATTGGAAAAAGACAGTGGATAGAGAGTGTTTAAGTATCAGTGTGTGTGCATGTGTGCGTGTTCATGTTAGAGACAGAGGAAAGAAAGGGGTGGCGCGGCAGCCACTAGGCAAATGCGGGACTTACTTGTTTGTAGATTCACCAGGAACAAATAAAACAAAACCGATTATACAAACTAACGGGTAAACTAACGGATAATTGTAAATCGTGGATGATGTCATCTTGGCTGTGCAGCCATGTTGGATGGATAAACGAGAAAGGGATAGATCGGTAGATGGGCACGGCGGCCAAGACAAACCAGTGAGGGATAGAGAAGAGATGGCACGGCGGCCCAAAAATAATAAATAAAAAAAACAAACAAAGACGCAATCCTTTTTGTAGGATGGAGGCTGAAGGGGAAAGTGGTTACTTTTGGCATGGAAGCCAAGCAAAACCTAGCAAAAAGTAAAGAAATAGCACTTGGATTGTAGTTCCACTAGGGGCTTCTGTTTGCATGGACTAAAATACCACCATGCTCAATGAATGCGCACAAAGAAAACACAGAAGCAGACAGATGCTGCTACAAGTGAATGACATGGCAGCCATCCAAAAGTTGGAAAAAACAGAAAGATGAGTTTCGGCTTCAAGGTACAGCAGCCAAGAGAAAGCACCAGCAATATATATATATATATAACTGAAAACAGGCTGATGAGACATATCTGACTTAACCTTATACCACATTACCCAGCTCTGACCTAACCTTTGATATTTCAGATCAGTAGCTCAGCAGTTGCAAAGGGAAAATAAAGAAACAAAAAAGGTTTAGATTGTTTGATTAGATTTTTAGAGGATTAGATTAATCATTAAACAGCTATGATGTTCAGATGATTAATCTAATCATAACCACCTATATGATGTTTGGATGATTAAGACCGGTGAACGGAGTTAAAATTCGAAGACTGACAGCAATGTTGCACAAATGAACGAGAAAGGGACAGATCGGTAGATGGGCACGGCGGCCAAGACAAACCAGTGAGGGATAGAGAAGAGATGGCATGGCAGCCCAAAAATAATAAATTTAAAAAAACAAACAAAGACGCAATCCTCTTCTTTTGTAAGATGAAAGCTGGAAGGGAAAATGGTTAGTCATGGCATGGTGGCCAAGCCAAAAAAAAAAAAAAAAAAAAAAAAAAAAAACCCCACTTACTTGTTCATGAAGTATGGATGAAAGCTGAAATAGAATTTGGTTGGTTAGTTTTGGCACAGCGGCCAAGAAACAGGGGGAAAAAAAAGCACTTACTAATGTAGACTGTAGATCCACCAGGAGCTTCTGTTTGGAGATCCTCCAGGGAAAAATGTCAATGACACGCTGATCCACAAATGTATGGCCTGAAATGCAGTCAAATTGGACTGACAAATGCGCAGCCTGAAATGCAGCTAAGTTGGACGGGAGAACGCGCGGCCTGAAATGCAGCTAAGTTGGACGGGAGAAGGCGCGGCCTGAAATGCAGCTAAGTTGGACGGGAGAAGGCGCGGCCTGAAATGCAGCTAAGTTGGACGGGAGAAGGCGCGGCCTGAAATGCAGCTAAGTTGGACGGGAGAAGGCGCGGCCTGAAATGCAGCTAAGTTGGACGGGAGAAGAATGGCAGGCGGGCCTGAAATGCAGCTAAGTTGGACGGGAGAAGGCGTGGCCTGACGGGCTCTGATGGCCAGAGTTGTCTATCAAATGGTAGTATGTTATAAAGCTAAATAACTAAGTTCATGAGTTTGTAGAATCTACTTTTTTTATAAATAATGTTAATAAATTTTGCCAGTGTAAATGTGTTTGTATGGTAACCCTAATGGATTTTATTATAGTTTAAACAACATGTCAGTAACAAATCTACAGTAAGACTGAACAATATGCAAAAAAATGCAGCTCAATATTATAAAGATGTAATTACAATAAATAATTGTTCAGCCATACCATAGAGACACATAAGTAGGCATAGCAGCCACCAAGAACATATTAAAAATAAGGTACTCACCAATTGTAGATTTACCTACAAAGAAAATGTTAGTGCACAAGTATGATTAAAACTTAGACATATGACAACCAAGACAAAGCACCTTCATTACACAGCCAACAGGCCAAATTGGAAACTTCTGACTTGTAACACATTACAACACCTTTCCACTCCTATTATCTACTACAGCTCCACCAAATCACAATCACAAACCTCCATTGTCTTACATATACTCAATTCAATAGAAATTCTAAATTCAAGGACCAGTGAAGACCAGTCCTGAGAGTCAACTCAGGCTTGCACCCATCAGTCCAGCCCTGACCAAACATCTCAGTATTCCTGGTCACACCATTACTAGCAGTTCCAAACACAAATTCAGTAAAACCAGAACCAGTCTTCTCCTAACCAATCAATCCTACTACCTATCTAAGCCCAAAAAATAAACAAGGGGACAGAATTTCTCTCCTACAGCTTCCAACCATTCTGCAATCTTCTAAATAACCTCACTATCCAAATTAATTGTGTTGAGAGGCCATCCCTCCCACCACAATTAAAAAGGCCAGCTATCTGCTCAGTGGATAGAGGGAAAAAAAGAGGGGGAAAAATAGACAAAGAGAGACAAACAAATAGGGTGGCCATTTTGTACGAACCGGTGAACAATTGGGCGGCCATGTTCGAATTGGATGCGAAGACTATGTTGGCTAGACGGACGGTCATATGGTCAAAAAAAATTGGAAAATAGCATTGCACAAAGCACAGTCATGGCATGGCAGCCAAGCAAATACATAAAACATACAGGAAAAAAACATTTCAATCTCAGACAGAAACAGTCATGACATAGCAGCCACAACTAGGCACCTCCAATACACAGCAGAGAGAGAGAGGGGAGAATGTAAAGTCAGTGTGCGTGCATGTGTGCATGTTTGTGAGAAAGCGGCATGGCAGCCATCCAAAACCACAAATAAAAAGAAAAGGGAGTCTTACTGGTTCGTAGATCTACCTGTGGAAAGAAAAAGAAAAAAAAAAAAAAACACAGTTAGAATAAGTTCATTCTCAAGCTTCTGACAATTGACTAGCCTTCAAATTCACTTTAGTGTCTGTGTGATATAAAAGGTATAGAAACTTAGACCTACAGGAAAAAAAAACATGAAATTACATGCTGCAAAGTTCTGTTAAACAGCTTACTCTTACATTAAAGTTGATGAACCTAACAGGAACCAACAGTGACATTGTCACAATGCTAACTAGGTGCTATTAGCTACTTTATAGGCAATTCTTACCTTTCTGGATGAGTTTTAAAGGATGAGATTCTCCTGGCATCTTTTTCCTCACACCTTACAGGAGGGCATTGTCCTGTTTAATTAAAAAAAAAAAAAAAAAAGTTATTTTCCAACCTTGAAATTCACTTTGGTGAATGTGTGGTATTTTGGAGAGGTGGGAAAAGAGGCACAAACAGGTGGGAATATCAAATGACTCAGCTGCCCCAAGAGTTTTATAAAGAGAGCAGACCTCTTAAAACTGTGTGATTGCAATATCAATCTCATGCCACTTTCACTGGTGATTTCATCAAAAGGAGCAAATAAAGTGCTACAGAAAATAAAAACCCAGTGGCAAGATCAGGCTTACTCTGTAAATAAACTCAAAAACAGGGATTTTACCTTACAGAACTCAGAGTTGCTAAAATACCACTGTCTGATTAGTTAGTGTTACTGTGTGGTAGGCCTACTTTTATTTAAGTCACACAATAACACAAACCAAAAGATTGAGGCAGTGGTTATCCAGCAACTCTGCATTATGCTTGGAAAAATTGCTGTTTTACTGGAGTCTGGTAGTGATATACAAGGATGATTCTGGTTAAAAAGGATTTTACTCTTTAATAAAAAAAAAGCTGCTATGTAGGAATCCTATGCATAATGTTGTCAGCCAAAGAACTTTAATAGACATACTTTGATGCACAAATGCTCCGGTGGATTACAATGCAGCAGCTGTTTGGTGGCGGGTGCAGCGCACGTGCTCAATCCCACCTGTGTAGGCCTCTTTCCATTTGTTTGATTGCCTCAGCTGTTACAGAGTTGCAAGATTAATAACACGATTGAATATATTAACCAATAAACCCTTTCAGTTTGTATTTTAACCATAATAAATGAATAAGCTAAACAAATAAAGCAGTTTAAATTCAACTTCGGTTGGCCCTGTGCGCCTACTACGTTGCGCGCGCTTAAGGCCGCGAGGCCTGTCACATTGCGCTTGAGCAGTTGAAATAGGCCCACAATGTTTATCCTAACGCATTTTCTCTCTGCATTTAATCAATTCATAAAGGTTTACAGCATTGCAGGATAATCCCGTGTCCCTCTGAGCGACCACACGCCACTCTCTCTCTCTCTCTCTCTCTATATATATATATATATATATATATTTTTTTTTTTTTTTTTTTTTTAATCTGTGAATTTGTATTTAAATATGGGCCCTTAACAAAAACAGGACGTAACATGCTGCAATAGCCTGCATTCCCACAGCCCAGTAAAGTTAAACATCTTACTCTAAACAAATACAAGAAGTTACAAACCTTCCGAGCCTGACAGACACACCTGCCGACAATGACATTAACACCACGCCAACTCGCGGCTAAATTAGAGGCATCTCTTACCTTTCTGAATAAGCTTCCGAGCTCCTCCTGTTGTTGGACGCGATCGTCCCGGTGTCTCTTAACTTTCAGAAAATTTTCAGACAAGGGCAGTTTCACTGTCAAGTCCCCGGGGTTTTAAATTTCGACCCCGCCATGACGCCTCCGACACCGAGCTGAGCTCGCCATGGTGTGCCAATGTCGGCGTCTGACGTCATTTTTATAGTCGCGGCGCATGCGCATACGGTGATGCGTTAAAGAATCACGGAGGGTTGTAAAAAACAAAACTTTCCCCCCATAGAAATGTTAGGTGCCTCGTCAAACCTTGACAGATGACCTTTGAAAAAAATTGATTGGCCATTATGTATACGGACCCCTGCTCTCTTACGTATTTTTATTTTTGTTTATTCTAACATATGGAACCAGTCCGCAGAGACAAGGAAAAAAACTGTTGTAAGCCATTGTCCATTTTTAATGAATGCTACCAAAATAAGAGTCAAGTCACATTTAGAGACGTATAACAAGAGGGAAGAGAATAATCACCTCAAAACACTAAAGAGAGAGAGAAAGAGAGAGATTCCCATTCCAGGGATCACTGATTTTAATTAGAAGAACTTCAACTGTATAAAACATCATTAATTTGATTTCTGTCAGGTGTCTGCCAGGTGTTGGTATCGCTTTTGAGTTAGTAAATTGTACATCACTACATACAATAGTCTACAGTATGCAAACACACAGGTGCACACATGCCAAGCATCCTAGGGATCCAGAAAGTATTTTTCCTGGAAAACTGAACCAGATTTTGACAAAATGCCTGTGGAGCCCCAGGATCTCAGTTCCTGTTGTAAAATCTCTCATTAACACTATGGTGGTGGGAGTGGACAGCACATTTTCCCAAGCACCTAGTAAAATCAAAAACCCCACAGGAGCTGATGGGCAAAGGCCATGTACATCTAGGATGTATTAAAAATATAATTTCTGAGAGACAGGGTTGCAGTGTCAGATGCACACCACACATACAATAACTACTGCCTGGGTTTCTGTTGTCTCAAATCATTGAGAATTGGTCATATTTTAACACATGCATACTAAATTTCTTTAACTCAATTTCAGCATCTTTTCTCTGCGGTGCTCTCACATGTCTGTCTTTCTCTCTTTCTCATGCACATGTGCACACATCCACGTTGAAGGACTCACACAAGCTACATACATCAGGTTCTCAGCAGTGAAAATCACAAGTGATTTGCCCCTTGACCACTGCAGCAATAGTTACCAAAGGCTAAGTGTTTTAACAGCACACACCACCATGTGGCCAGCTAATGTGGCTACTCTTTACCTTCTGTCTTTTTCTTTTTCTCAAACAGACTTTGAGGAAAAACTTAATCTGTTGTGCACTGTTAAAACTGGGTCATCTCCTCTGCCATCACAAGAAATGCATGACATGAAGCATATTTTGAATATAATATGTTTGAAGCTGCTCCAATTAAATACATCTCAATACAGATTAAAGCTAAATTATTTCTGCACTACAGTAAGGGGACTTGGGGAACTGTAAAACTGGAGTTATTGTTTTTTATCTGTAACTGCTTCAAAATTGGACTTGCTTTGCATGGTAAGTAAACCATAACCAAGTCTTTATTTCATCCATCATTTGCAGTGATGTCGAGCAGATAGAAAATTATAAAGATACAAAATAGAACAATCAATCAATCAACATTGGCACACAATAAATACATTATGTTAAAAGAAAATAAATTAAAACAGGTACAAACAGAAGTTAAAAAGTTTGAGATTGTGGATTTAAAATGGCCAAGAGTAACAAATGAGTTCATGTTTAAAGTCTTTTATAGTGAGTTCCTGGTGGCTGGTGCAAAGAAGCCAAAAGCAGATCTTCCAAACTCAGTATGAACTCAGGGGACATAAACCAGTCATTAGTCTTAGTGTAAGTTCAGTGTAACAGAATTGAAGTATGGAGGTAGCTTTCCAACTACAGCCTTGTACATAAACAAATACGTATGCAAATCACACCAACGTTTTTGTACAGGATGAGATGAGTTACAAGCATCACCACTAACGAACCAGAATGGTAGACAGCACCAAGGGGCTTTAGACTCACAGCTGAAGCATGTCTGTATAAAACTGAATTTATTCCTAAGGAAAAATCATTACATTAGATTATGCACCAAATTTGATACGTCATTTTTAAAGAATAAACCTAATATTAAAGTGGGTTTAGGCAAAAAAAAAAAAAAAACCTAAGTGAGTACTTTTAACCATGTGTTGCCAAACTTCAGCCTCAGTCATTTTTGCTTCAGTTTAGTTTGATATGATTGTGAGTGTGTAAAAACCTCCACCATCAGTACTGGGGTTAGCGATCAAACCAGCAGTCCATCCATATTTCTCACAGAAGAAACTCTAAGCAGTGTGTGCTCAGTTACATAACCTCATGATAATGTCTCTCATACAGTGTATGTACTTTTCCCACTTACCTTTCCTAGGCTGGTGTAATTATTAGGCCTGGGGATAGTGGTGTGGGGTGGATTCTTGTGAGACTGTTCCTATACTTAAATATTATGTCCATAACCATAAAACATTCAATCCACATAAAGCCAAGTGCTCTGGATCTGGCCACAGTAGCCTCCCCAGGGTGGTGCAGTAAAACCGCCCTGAGCCGCCATTAGGTGGAGGGAGCTGGAAGAAATACTGGACAGAGGCTGGGATCGAACCAGAGCGAGAGCACAGCTGATGGTAAACTAATTTTGCTGGCCTGATATCCCCTCCCCTAAAAAACACACAGTACGTTTTGCATCACACACACACACACACACACACACATGCATACATATCTATGTGGAAAACACATACTGTACTGTATCATGCTTCCACACAAGCGAGAGGTGTCTCGTAGGACCCTCGAAGTGGACATAATCACGCTCTCTCTCTCTCTCTCTCGTTCTTTCCATCTCTTCCCTCGATCGTTCTCACACACACACTTGATCATCATCTCGCCGAGTAAGACATATGCTCCATCATTTGCCTTGAGGGATAAAAGACTGGAAGGAATCAGTGAGACACTGTAGCACCTCTCTGCAGACTCTTGGAGAGAAGTGCTGTATTTATGTGTATTAACAGAGTTCACCTACACAGCTTTCCTGTATGTGAAAGTCTAATCTGGACTTGATATTCAGTGTCCATTATTTCAAATGAAGAGAAGAAAACATTAGTCATGTTCTTTAGATAATATACAGCTCCAATTATAGCTGAAAGGAGCTGCACGTTAATGCCAGCAAACATTCTGTGAGGGCGAATGTCAAACTTTTAAATGTTAAATGTCTTAATTTGAAAGTGAAACAGCTTTCCTTGCCACATGAAGGTTAGAAGCACCTGAGACCAAAAACCCCAGGGCTATTTTATAAGCCTTTTCCCTCTCTAAAGAATAAGGAAAATTGATTGCAGTAATTACAAGAGGCCACACACAACGAAACTTTGCACATGCAGAAAAAGATGAATTACTATTTAGCTTTAACTGTCTTTTACTGTGTTATGTGTGTTGCTTTTTGTAACTGGACACTAATAAAGAGGCAGCAAAAAAAAAAGATGTAAGTGTAAGCGGAGCAGCAGCTTCTCAGCAGGACATTACAGGAATTTACGACGTGTTAAATGTTTCCTTTGTTCCCTCCCTGTGGCAGCTTGCTCCAGCAATTAGGGAAGGCAGGGGCCTGCAATGAGCTCATTATCCCTCCCACCAAATTCTCTCTCCATCACAGCGTCTTCATCTAACATCATTTTTGTGTGGAGGTATTTGACTGACTTATTGATTGATACTTCCAGCAGTAAGTTATTGCATAAGTCAAGCAATTCAGCACCATGTTAACATGTTCAGAAAGATTAACCCTTGCAGTTGCATCTTTGTCTTGCTAACAGAAATATAAAAGTAGCATGCATTTGCCTTGTGCACCACCTTCTTAATTACCAGAGATTACTTTAATATCACTTTTGTTTGTCTTTCAATATTGTGGTAAAATCTGAGACCCAACTGTGGCATTTTGCCAAAGTCTAAAATGCCAGCAGAATTTCTTTCTGTGCACTCGGACCCTGAAATAAACCCCAAGCGCCATTCCATTTAGCAAACCAATTTGGGATGGAGGGTGGGGGGCAGGAAAGGGAGAGGTATAGGTTAGCTGTAGTAATAATCATAAATCACCTCTGAAATGCTGCCATGTCACATGCCAGACTGCGCTACTAATGACCAGGCCCATCTTTCACCGGGTATTTTTATCTGTGTGCCCTGACACTCGACTTCTGGAAGCATCCTCTCGTTTTACGTCGTCAGCACCTCAGCCCAGCCTGAGCACAAGTTCCTCGCATATCTATAAATACCAGCCAGCTAAATGGCATTTTCTCTCAACCCCCATCCCCCCACCCACCCCCCGCTTGGCAAGAACCGGGAGCTCTGTGACTTGGCAAAGGGACCCGCAGTCCTGCACCACTAAACATCTTAGGGCTTAGCCCCCTCCACCCAGCGTCACCCTCCGGAGAACAGCTGGCCAAAAAAATAGATCCATCTGCCACTGCCCTCAAATTCCAAAGTGGTTTCAGTTTAATTAAACAATTGAAATTGGTTTCCACAAGATTTAGTGGTAAAAATCAACAAACATTAGTGCATTGGATCAGTTAAAAAACACCTGTAGGATGATGTTGTTACATTACAGGTGTAGTTGATACATCAACACACACCAAAGCTTGTTGACTCATGTAAATACACACAGACACTCTCATTCCCACACACCAGAGACACACAAACACCTGTACATGCTTCCTTTGTGCAGAATGTTCTGCCAAGTTTTTTAAGCTTGCTGACATGTGGCACTAGAGACTGCAGGTCAGCGACAGCTTCCTGCTATTTCGGGCTCTGTCACAGCTTGAGGTTTTAATTTATTCTGCCAGAATGTGTCAATCACTGAGTGGTAGGGCTCAGGCCTGAGTCTGCTGTGGGAGGGAGAAGGCGGGAGGCGCTGTGGGTTAGGCCTTATTCTTACTGAAGGGTTAAATGGGACCAAAAAGTAACAGATATGATAGCAGTTAAACTTAGTTGCTAGTGCAACAGTCACACTAGTTGTTAACAGAAACTTCCCAACCCTTCTCAGCCGTGCACACACTGTGAAAAATGAAAAAAAAAAAAAAACACAGTTTATGTCAAATGTTTTTTGGGCCACACAAGCACTTTCAGATCATTTCCTGAAAGTTTGCTATCCACAGTCAAAAGCAAGAAAAACTTATTTTAATGAGGTGGGAAGCTAGAGAGAGTGATCACGTTCTTAACGCTGTACTAGCGACACCTATCAGCTGGGAGTAGGCCTGTGGAGTGAGAGGAGGGTGTATACCATGTTATGTCCTCCCAGGGAAGCTCATTGATTTAATGGCAGGAGAAATGAAGTGACTAGTGAGGGATCACGTGTCTGCAGCCCAACCAATAGACCAACAGTGGGCCTGATACACAGTACACTCCAAAACACAGACACAGACTCAAAGAGCAGATGATTCTCTTTATTATATCTTAGTTTTCTGAAGAGATAATAGACACGTGTTTACACATGTGCACACTGTGCATGTAAAATCACAGAAGAGCCACTGAGAATTGCGCCACAACACATTCCACCCGACACAAGTTTCAAATTCCACCCGACACAAGTGCCAAAAGGTTGCAAGACGTAAGACATGAAGTGCATAGGAATATGGACAGGGGAAGTATAATATGAGCTTCAGGTGTTAAGTGTATCCCAAGAGATAAATGAGAAAATTATAGCAGTGTTAGGTCAAAAACTCTAACTACAACGTGTTAAAGATGTTCCTAAATATATCTGTGCTAGTGTGGACATGGCATAAGTCAAAGTTCATTGTGCTCCAGGATGGATTTCATATTACAGTAACTCTCTCTCACCATGGTAACTATGTGGGACAATTTTAGACGAGAATCTAGGGTGATTTTACCTGAGTGGATTGATAAAGGGATTACTAGTGCAGTGCTTACTGTATACAGTGACTATTATTCTCTTTCTTTTAGCATCAGGCTACTGTTTGCCATGCCAGTGCCTGCCACGGGCCATGCCAAGGGTTTGAATTTGACCCTCCCAGTGTGGTGCCAAACCACACACACATCAGTCATCATGTAATGTCACGCCTACTACGCATGGCATCACATGACTTTGCAGTGCTTATCCTGTTCAGTTCCATGTAATAAATTACTTTAAAACCTCACCTCGCCGGTTTCATTGTTATCAGTGTTAATGAAAGCTGTTACAGAATTTTCTTCTAACGGACGGAAATGAATTGCTATACTTGGATTGAAGCAAGAAATTCTGCCATTCATTCGAGATACAAAACAAATATCTTTGATTGAAGATATAGTTTTACTAAATATTTTCACTTCTTGTATGTTACTGAGTAGCAGTCCGTACAAACCAAAAGGCAAAAAAACTTACTTCCAATGGGGTGGGAAGCCAGATGGGGATCATGTCCTTGTCGTTGCATCCTCTGCTACAGAAACATCGAACTTTAACACAAGAGACCGCAGTTCATTTCCCGCTTCCACCCGACAGTCAATACTGTTTTTAAGCACAACCACAATCAATCCCAAACTGCGTATTTATTATTGTAGCCATGACAACAAAGTTCACTAAACTTAACAAAGTAGTCATTTAAAACCAAACCACAATGTTTCTTTAACCTTAACAAAGTCATTATTTTAACCAAAGCATGATCTTTCCCTAAACCTAACCATTTCATTTCATTGCATTGTCACATCATAAATGGATTTATTTTTCAACATTGATTTGCAGTGGTTTGGACGGGCACAGACAAATGTCAGCCTGATGTAGCGCTGGGAGTGTCATATCAGAAAACTCTTGTACATGTTGTTTTAGATGGCATGGACAAACAAGCTATTTTGTTGTTCAATTTGGAGGAGATCCTTACCGCACTTGAATTTTCATGCTCCTTAAAAGTGACAACACAGTGGCAAGTCATAAACCCAAAGCTGAGTCTGTGAAAAAATAAAAATAAATCCGGCCACTAATGTGTGGGTGACATCACTAATACTGTATCCATGTTTTTCTGCAGCCTGCAGCTGGGATCAGCTCCAGCAACCAATGAAACAGACAAATGGAAAAGGAAAATTAAGAGACAGAAAGATGACAGGATGAAAGGAGCGATGGTAAACACTGCACCGAGGGAAGAAAATAAATATGACAGCTTCCTTTTCTCTCCATTCCTTCTGTTTTTATTTTGTGAGTGACTTTCTCTTTCTCTCTGGGCCTGCCTGCCAATGCCAAAAGGACATAATTTTTTTTCTGTGTTTGTGCACAGTGGAAGATGCCAGGGAACTTCAGCTCTTTTCATTCTCCATAGTATTACCAAAAAGCCTTTTGAATCACATAAACAAATAAATTGCATTTGTGTGCATGAAAGAGGCAGAAAACGCAGGGGAAAGAATGTAAGATGCATTTGTGTGTATTGCATGTGTGTGTGCGTGCATGAATGTCAGCAGGATCTCTAAACCAACAATCACGGATCAGTCAAAGAGGCTGCTGACATCATCATCCCAAATAAATGACAGCATGGTAAAAGAGCGCTGGTCCAAGGCCAGCGGGATCCAACAGTCACAGAATCCATAAGCCATAACAACATTCAATTTTTTCAAATAAACTACACTCCGTGGCCAAATCTGTCATCTTCATGGGGCCACTGAGGAACAGCAATGTCTGATTTTACTCCCACAAGATTTATTTGAGACATTCTTATTCATGTTTGTTGTTTTGTTTCGTACACGCAGCATGTTTTCTAGTGTTTATTGGCAAAACTTCTGTTCATTTCTCTGTCTATGACTGTACACAGATTAACTGGCACCATGTTTTCCCTCCATCTGTCTGTTTGACTTTGTATTTTTGCTATCTGCTCTGATATGTGCATATTTCATAATGGTTCTCTTTGTGCTGCCTTGTCATCATTTGAACTCTGCCTATGGCTGCATCCACCACGGTGAAGCATTATACAAGTTTGAGTCTGATATTAAACTAAAATTAATCTGGGTTAGAATAAGACATATGCACAGGCTATACAGTGGGGTTTCTTAAAGGTTAACCCTGGCATTTTGGAGGTTTTGAAACAGTGTCGCGACAACTGTGTTTGGAAATGAAATCCAGATAAAATAAATCTCAACTGTTAAATAAATACAGAAAAGGTGCCAAAAAGTATTGAATTACTTTTTTTTTTGGGGGGGGGGGGGGGGGGATATCTCCAATTTTCCTCTGGTGTGGGTGGTGGGGACTTTGGACTCCTAACCTCAGTATTCCTAAAATTCTGGCTACGGCCCTGGTAGCAACATGTCTTACCTGACAGTGTCCCTTTTACTTACCTCAGTGTGAACTCTGGTACTACAAAGAAATGTTTTTTACAGGTTATTTATTTAGTTATCTGTTTATGTATTGATCAAGTCATTGTATCTGGATGGACCAAATCATAAGCTTCTCCGTTTTTTGTTATAGTAAGAAAAGATTGGATTCAAAAATTGAACAAATTGATGAAATATAGATAGATAGATAGATAGATAGATAGATGCAGGCTGGTCAGTGGGTGCATGTTGTTTTTGCTCTGATGGATAAATAAAACTGTGAGGACGTCATTTGGGCCAAACTATTAATAAGAATGTCATCTCGGTTCCCCCCCACCCACCCCATCCCCCTTCCCTCCCCTCTGAACCCCATTACTCTTTTGGACACTTGCCCAATAGTGTCCGCATGGCAGCTGAACGCATGCGCAGCGGCGCGGTCTCCAGTAATGAAGTTGAGTCCAATGCCTGCGAACTGCCTGGTGCTCAAACTTGGACGCGAACCGAAAATAATGGTGTGCCCCGCACAAGTGAGCGGTCCGGTCACCGAGACGAGTCCCGGGACTTGCGCTTGAGTTTGTAAATTAGTTTCATCGAGTCTGAATAACTCCTCGGGCTTGTGTGTGTGTGTGTGTGTGTGTGTGTGTGTAAGTGCGCGCGCGCGCGCGCGTGTGTGTGTTTTTTGAGGGGGGGGGGAGTCTCGCTGGTATGGCCAGCAGTGGCTGAAGTGTTTTGATCCAGTCAGTGACAGCCTGCAAACAGCAGGGAGAGCTGTGCGGCGACCACACTGCATTTGATTATGAGAGCCTCCAAGAAGTGAAGGAAATCTGGGAGCTGATTTCTCGCCGGGACGAAAAATAATTTCGACGCAGGTATGCTCACTTTTTGTTTTCTCTGTTTGTCAGACAGTCACAGATCTGTGGTTTTTACTCTGTCAAACAGCAGGTCAGTGACTGTTTGGGAGGCTGAAGTGACGGGATGTTAACTCGGTAGCTGTCATAGTTTCTGACTTTGATTCAGCTTATTCATTCAATGAATTTCAGAAATAATTATCAAAACGCATATTTATTTTAAAATACGCTTTTATATGACAAGATTTCTTTTCTGACTGAATTAGAAACGGTTTAATTTTCACAGTTGACAACAATAATAATATCATGAATTTCTTTATGTGAACTGTTGTTGTCAGGCAG
>NW_026116659.1:0-31796 GCF_001640805.2 Lates calcarifer
CACACACACACACACATGCATACATATCTATGTGGAAAACACATACTGTACTGTATCATGCTTCCACACAAGCGAGAGGTGTCTCGTAGGACCCTCGAAGTGGGACATAATCACGCTCTCTCTCTCTCTCTCTCGTTCTTTCCATCTCTTCCCTCGATCGTTCTCACACACACTTGATCATCATCTCGCCGAGTAAGACAATGCTCCATCATTTGCCTTGAGGGATAAAAGACTGGGAAGGAATTCAGTGAGACACTGTAGCACCTCTCTGCAGACTCTTGGAGAGAAGTGCTGTATTTATGTGTATTAACAGAGTTCACCTACACAGCTTTCCTGTATGTGAAAGTCTAAATCTGGACTTGATATTCAGTGTCCATTATTTCAAATGAAGAGAAGAAAACATTAGTCATGTTCTTTAGATAATATACAGCTCCAATTATAGCTGAAAGGAGCTGCACGTTAATGCCAGCAAACATTCTGTGAGGGCGAATGTCAAACTTTTAAATGTTAAATGTCTTAATTTGAAAGTGAAACAGCTTTCCTTGCCACATGAAGGTTAGAAGCACCTGAGACCAAAACCCCAGGGCTATTTTATAAGCCTTTTCCCTCTCTAAAGAATAAGGAAAATTGATTGCAGTAATTACAAGAGGCCACACACAACGAAACTTTGCACATGCAGAAAAAGATGAATTACTATTTAGCTTTAACTGTCTTTTACTGTGTTATGTGTGTTGCTTTTTGTAACTGGACACTAATAAAGAGGCAGCAAAAAAAAAAAAAAAAAAAAAGATGTAAGTGTAAGCGGAGCAGCAGCTTCTCAGCAGGACATTACAGGAATTTACGACGTGTTAAATGTTTCTTTGTTCCTCCCTGTGGCAGCTTGCTCCAGCAATTAGGGAAGGCAGGGGCCTGCAATGAGCTCATTATCCCTCCCACCAAATTCTCTCTCCATCACAGCGTCTTCATCTAACATCATTTTTTGTGGAGGTATTTGACTGACTTATTGATTGATACTTCCAGCAGTAAGTTATTGCATAAGTCAAGCAATTCAGCACCATGTTAACATGTTCAGAAAGATTAACCCTTGCAGTTGCATCTTTGTCTTGCTAAAGAAATATAAAAGTAGCATGCATTTGCCTTGTGCACCACCTTCTTAATTACCAGAGATTACTTTAATATCACTTTTGTTTGTCTTTCAATATTGTGGTAAAATCTGAGACCCAAACTGTGGCATTTTGCCAAAGTCTAAAATGCCAGCAGAATTTCTTTCTGTGCACTCGGACCCTGAAATAAACCCCAAGCGCCATTCCATTTAGCAAACCAATTTGGGATGGAGGGGGGGGCAGGAAAGGGGAGGTATAGGTTAGCTGTAGTAATAATCATAAATCACCTCTGAAATGCTGCCATGTCACATGCCAGACTGCGCTACTAATGACCAGGCCCATCTTTCACCGGGTATTTTTATCTGTGTGCCCTGACACTCGACTTCTGGAAGCATCCTCTCGTTTTACGTCGTCAGCACCTCAGCCCAGCCTGAGCACAAGTTCCTCGCATATCTATAAATACCAGCCAGCTAAATGGCATTTTCTCTCAACCCCCATCCCCCCACCCACCCCCCGCTTGGCAAGAACCGGGAGCTCTGTGACTTGGCAAAGGGACCGCAGTCCTGCACCACTAAACATCTTAGGGCTTAGCCCCTCCACCCCAGCGTCACCCTCCGGAGAACAGCTGGCCAAAAAAAAATAGATCCATCTGCCACTGCCTCAAATTCCAAAGTGGTTTCAGTTTAATTAAACAAGTTGAAATTGGTTTCCACAAGATTTAGTGGTAAAAATCAACAAACATTAGTGCATTGGATCAGTTTAAAAACACCTGTAGGATGATGTTGTTACATTACAGGTGTAGTTGATACATCAACACACACCAAAGCTTGTTGACTCATGTAAATACACACAGACACTCTCATTCCCACACACCAGAGACACACAAACACCTGTACATGCTTCCTTTGTGCAGAATGTTCTGCCAAGTTTTTTAAGCTTGCTGACATGTGGCACTAGAGACTGCAGGTCAGCGACAGCTTCCTGCTATTTCGGGCTCTGTCACAGCTTGAGGTTTTAATTTATTCTGCCAGAATGTGTCAATCACTGAGTGGTAGGGCTCAGGCCTGAGTCTGCTGTGGGAGGGAGAAGGCGGGAGGCGCTGTGGGTTAGGCCTTATTCTTACTGAAGGGTTAAATGGGACCAAAAAAGTAACAGATATGATAGCAGTTAAACTTAGTTGCTAGTGCAACAGTCACACTAGTTGTTAACAGAAACTTCCCAACCCTTCTCAGCCGTGCACACACTGTGAAAAATGAAAAAAAAAAAAAAAAAACACAGTTTATGTCAAATGTTTTTTGGGCCACACAAGCACTTTCAGATCATTTCCTGAAAGTTTGCTATCCACAGTCAAAAGCAAGAAAAACTTATTTTAATGAGGTGGGAAGCTAGAGAGAGTGATCACGTTCTTAACGCTGTACTAGCGACACCTATCAGCTGGGAGTAGGCACCTGTGGAGTGAGAGGAGGGTGTATACCATGTTATGTCCTCCCAGGAAGCTCATTGATTTAATGGCAGGAGAAATGAAGTGACTAGTGAGGGATCACGTGTCTGCAGCCCAACCAATAGACCAACAGTGGGCCTGATACACAGTACACTCCAAAACACAGACACAGACTCAAAGAGCAGATGATTCTCTTTATTATATCTTAGTTTTCTGAAGAGATAATAGACACGTGTTTACACATGTGCACACTGTGCATGTAAAATCACAGAAGAGCCACTGAGAATTGCGCCACAACACATTCCACCCGACACAAGTTTCAAATTCCACCCGACACAAGTGCCAAAAGGTTGCAAGACGTAAGACATGAAGTGCATAGGAATATGGACAGGGGAAGTATAATATGAGCTTCAGGTGTTAAGTGTATCCCAAGAGATAAATGAGAAAATTATAGCAGTGTTAGGTCAAAAACTCTAACTACAACGTGTTAAAGATGTTCCTAAATATATCTGTGCTAGTGTGGACATGGCATAAGTCAAAGTTCATTGTGCTCCAGGATGGATTTCATATTACAGTAACTCTCTCTCACCATGGTAACTATGTGGGACAATTTTAGACGAGAATCTAGGGTGATTTTACCTGAGTGGATTGATAAAGGGATTACTAGTGCAGTGCTTACTGTATACAGTGACTATTATTCTCTTTCTTTTAGCATCAGGCTACTGTTTGCCATGCCAGTGCCTGCCACGGGCCATGCCAAGGGTTTGAATTTGACCCTCCCAGTGTGGTGCCAAACCACACACACATCAGTCATCATGTAATGTCACGCCTACTACGCATGGCATCACATGACTTTGCGGTGCTTATCCTGTTCAGTTCCATGTAATAAATTACTTTAAAACCTCACCTCGCCGGTTTCATTGTTATCAGTGTTAATGAAAGCTGTTACAGAATTTTCTTCTAACGGACGGAAATGAATTGCTATACTTGGATTGAAGCAAGAAATTCTGCCATTCATTCGAGATACAAAACAAATATCTTTGATTGAAGATATAGTTTTACTAAATATTTTCACTTCTTGTATGTTACTGAGTAGCAGTCCTTACAAACCAAAAGGCAAGAAAAACTTACTTCCAATGGGGTGGGAAGCCAGATGGGGATCATGTCCTTGTCGTTGCATCCTCTGCTACAGAAACATCGAACTTTAACACAAGAGACCGCAGTTCATTTCCCGCTTCCACCCGACAGTCAATACTGTTTTTAAGCACAACCACAATCAATCCCAAACTGCGTATTTATTATTGTAGCCATGACAACAAAGTTCCACTAAACTTAACAAAGTAGTCATTTAAAACCAAACCACAATGTTTCTTTAACCTTAACAAAGTCATTATTTTAACCAAAGCATGATCTTTCCCTAAACCTAACCATTTCATTTCATTGCATTGTCACATCATAAAATGGATTTATTTTTCAACATTGATTTGCAGTGGTTTGGACGGGCACAGACAAATGTCAGCCTGATGTAGCGCTGGGAGTGTCATATCAGAAAACTCTTGTACATGTTGTTTTAGATGGCATGGACAAACAAGCTATTTTGTTGTTCAATTTGGAGGAGATCCTTACCGCACTTGAATTTTCATGCTCCTTAAAAGTGACAACACAGTGGCAAGTCATAAACCCAAAGCTGAGTCTGTGAAAAAATAAAAAATAAATCCGGCCACTAATGTGTGGGTGACATCACTAATACTGTATCCATGTTTTTCTGCAGCCTGCAGCTGGGATCAGCTCCAGCAACCAATGAAACAGACAAATGGAAAAGGAAAATTAAGAGACAGAAAGATGACAGGATGAAAGGAGCGATGGTAAACACTGCACCGAGGGAAGAAAATAAATATGACAGCTTCCTTTTCTCTCCATTCCTTCTGTTTTTATTTTGTGAGTGACTTTCTCTTTCTCTCTGGGCCTGCCTGCCAATGCCACAAAGGACATAATTTTTTTTCTGTGTTTGTGCACAGTGGAAGATGCCAGGGAAACTTCAGCTCTTTTCATTCTCCATAGTATTACCAAAAAAGCCTTTTGAATCACATAAACAAATAAATTGCATTTGTGTGCATGAAAGAGGCAGAAAACGCAGGGGAAAGAATGTAAGATGCATTTGTGTGTATTGCATGTGTGTGTGCGTGCATGAATGTCAGCAGGATCTCTAAACCAACAATCACGGATCAGTCAAAGAGGCTGCTGACATCATCATCCCAAATAAATGACAGCATGGTAAAAGAGCGCTGGTCCAAGGCCAGCGGGATCCAACAGTCACAGAATCCATAAGCCATAACAAACATTCAATTTTTCAAATAAACTACACTCCGTGGCCAAATCTGTCATCTTCATGGGGCCACTGAGGAACAGCAATGTCTGATTTTACTCCCACAAGATTTATTTGAGACATTCTTATTCATGTTTGTTGTTTTGTTTCGTACACGCAGCATGTTTTCTAGTGTTTATTGGCAAAACTTCTGTTCATTTCTCTGTCTATGACTGTACACAGATTAACTGGCACCATGTTTTCCCTCCATCTGTCTGTTTGACTTTGCATTTTTTGCTATCTGCTCTGATATGTGCATATTTCATAATGGTTCTCTTTGTGCTGCCTTGTCATCATTTGAACTCTGCCTATGGCTGCATCCACCACGGTGAAGCATTATACAAGTTTGAGTCTGATATTAAACTAAAATTAATCTGGGTTAGAATAAGACATATGCACAGGCTATACAGTGGGGTTTCTTAAAGGTTAACCCTGGCATTTTGGAGGTTTTGAAACAGTGTCGCGACAACTGTGTTTGGAAATGAAATCCAGATAAAATAAATCTCAACTGTTAAATAAATACAGAAAAGGTGCCAAAAAGTCTTGAATTACTTTTTGGGGGGGGTTGGGGGGATATCTCCAATTTCCTCTGGTGTGGGTGGTGGGGGACTTTGGACTCCTAACCTCAGTATTCCTAAAATTCTGGCTACGGCCCTGGTAGCAACATGTCTTACCTGACAGTGTCCCTTTTACTTACCTCAGTGTGAACTCTGGTACTACAAAGAAATGTTTTTTACAGGTTATTTATTTATTTATCTGTTTATGTATTGATCAAGTCATTGTATCTGGATGGACCAAATCATAAGCTTCTCCGTTTTTTGTTATAGTAAGAAAAGATTGGATTCAAAAATTGAACAAATTGATGAAATATAGATAGATAGATAGATAGATAGATAGATGCAGGCTGGTCAGTGGGTGCATGTTGTTTTTGCTCTGATGGGATAAATAAAACTGTGAGGACGTCATTTGGGCCAAACTATTAATAAGAATGTCATCTCGGTCTCCCCCCACCCCACCCCACCCATCCCCCTTCCCTCCCCTCTGAACCCCATTACTCTTTTGGACACTTGCCCAATAGTGTCCGCATGGCAGCTGAACGCATGCGCAGCGGCGCGGTCTCCAGTAATGAAGTTGAGTCCAATGCCTGCGAACTGCCTGGTGCTCAAACTTGGACGCGAACCGAAAATAATGGTGTGCCCCGCACAAGTGAGCGGTCCGGTCACCGAGACCGAGTCCCGGGACTTGCGCTTGAGTTTGTAAATTAGTTTCATCGAGTCTGAATAACTCCTCGGGCTTGTGTGTGTGTGTGTGTGTGTGTGTGTGTAAGTGCGCGCGCGCGCGCGCGTGTGTGTTTTTCTGAGGGGGGGGGGGGGAGTCTCGCTGGTAATGGCCAGCAGTGGCTGAAGTGTTTTGATCCAGTCAGTGACAGCCTGCAAACAGCAGGGAGAGCTGTGCGGCGACCACACTGCATTTGATTATGAGAGCCTCCAAGAAGTGAAGGAAATCTGGGAGCTGATTTCTCGCCGGGACGAAAAATAATTTCGACGCAGGTATGCTCACTTTTTGTTTCTCTGTTTTCAGACAGTCACAGATCTGTGGTTTTTACTCTGTCAAACAGCAGGTCAGTGACTGTTTGGGAGGCTGAAGTGACGGGATGTTAACTCGGTAGCTGTCATAGTTTCTGACTTTGATTCAGCCTGATTCATTCAATGAATTTTCAGAAATAATTATCAAAACGCATATTTATTTAAAATACGCTTTTATATGACAAGATTTCTTTTCTGACTGAATTAGAAACGGTTTAATTTTCACAGTTGACAACAATAATAATATCATGAATTTCTTTATGTGAACTGTTGTTGTCAGGCAGCTACATACACACTGATAAATCAAAGGAGATAATATTTGTGTCTGTCAGTTTGGGATTGAGTCTAAACTTCATCCTCGGCAGGTTTAAAACCGCTTAAATTGATTTTATCCAGTTATTTATTTTCAGGTAAAGATTTTACCTTTTACAAATTGGTATTAACTGTAAATGAATATGAAATTAATCAGCCCCATTCATGTAAAATTGTTGTTACATTTTTTTTTTTTTTACTAAGAAAAAAATGATAAAAATGACATGATGAAAATAAAATTGGCTTTAATCTGATAATTATTTGTCGTCTGAGGATCTTTGAGGTGCAGGTCAGTGTCATTTCTACATCCTTTTTTTAAATCCAGATTTCATCAGTGGACTCATGGAGGATTTTAGTCTCCTCAGCCTCCATCCCTTCGGCGTGTCCACGGTTTTTTCCTCCCCATCTCTCCTCTCATCCCACGTGGAGTTTGTGTTTATATTTGATATGTAGGGAAATAGGAATCTTATACCACGGGCCGGGGCCTGACTCTCAGGGCTTGAATGGCCCCTGGCTATTGGCCTGCCCCTAACAACATGACAAGTTACGCGCCGACTCAGAATCTGATAGGGGCCTACTGCGCCGTGATCCATACAGATTAGATTTCACATTAAGGACTCATACTTAACCAACGCGCATTAATGCGCAAGAGTTGGGAGGACAGGATTTGGTCCGTGGAGATTTGGGGGGAAAAGATAAATTCTTGCGTACACACAGTCTGAAAATAAATTCATATCCCGGCCTTTTTATTTATTTATTTTTTAAATTGAATACACTCACACTGGAAACTGCTCTTAATTTGAAAATGTGCTGTAGCTAAGGAAAATATTACATCGGCCTGGCGTTTACTGTCTTATAAAAATATATACTCAAGTGTTTGGAAAGGCAATATCAGTTTATGTGGGGCATTTTAAGCCAATAAATTCTACCTCTTTATATCGTATCTATTTCACATTTTATTTTTGTTCCTTTTTGTCATTTAGTAATTTTATTTTACTCCTGCAGGATAATGATCTAAAATACTGTATTTTATTAACCCCAATATAATACTAAAAAACAGTTGCTTGGAATTTGGCCTTGAAGCTTAGAGAGGTGCAAAATGACGTTTTTATTAAAATTTAATTTATCATTGTGAGCCAGTAATTAAGAAAAACCTTTACGTTCTCACGTGGAAATTTCTCTTAATCGTTTTTGTCTATAGGTCTCACTCTTTACAGTTTTTGTTGTGGTCCACATGAGACATTTTTTTATTTTTGTTATTATTATTATGGTTACGCACAGTTATTCTCACGAATAAAGTGTGTGTGCGTCCTCAGTATAGCTGCTGGAAATATTAACTGTGGCCCAGTTAAACCCAGAGTTACAGATATAAGTAAGAGGAAGTGCCTGCATCTTAAATGTTAACAATAAAGACATTTGGGAAGATCATTCCATAACAGTGACATCTAAAAAAATCGATTTATGTGTTTAAAAAAAAGATTGCTAAGTCAGTTCAATATGTGACTTTTCACTGCAGCCTCTCCAGCCAGCAGTCGAGTCTGCGGTTTGTCCCACATTCTCCCCTCTTCGGCTTTTATAGCGTGAAATTACCGCAGTGTAGCTGTGCAGTCCACTTTCCTCTTCTTCTTCTTCTTCTTCTTCTCCTCCTCCTCCTCCTCCTCCTCCGCCGTCCCATATGTGTTTCTTATGTCGCTGTCAATAGCCATAGTGAGAAATATAATTCTCTCTTCTGGGACGCTGAAGGAAATGGCAGGCATTATTGATTCCCTGCGCAGTGTCAGGTAACCGCTGGGTGGTTTTCAGGGCCACGCGGGGCAGTCATGTGTAGTAGGGGTACAACACACAATAAGTGGGCAAACTAGTTGGTTATCATCAGTTCACAAAACGTAAGCATTTTTAAATGCATCAGATGTCAGATATTTATTTTTTAACGTCCTAAGCTAATCTGAAATAATCTTACACTCCCTATGAGTGTCACACACACTGTATCTTTAACACTTTGATGTCCCAAAAGTCAGACAAACCCTTCACCACTCATGAAAATGATGGGTGAACTTCAGTTTATGTGTGTTCGTGGCCCACTGCATCCCTGCTAAACAAGACTAAGTCATGTAGGGGAGAGTGAAAGGCAACCAGATGTAAGAAGGCTGATTCTGCCCTCCACAAAGGTGAGAGAGAGAGAGGGGGGGGTCAGGGAGGCTTGGGCACAAATCAATTCACCTGAGAGACGCATTATTGTCTTTGGTTTCAGGCGAGGAGGAGCTGAATGCTATGAAAAATTAAAAGGATGCCAGTTAGTTTAAAGGATCGAGCCAGAAAACTCCACGGTGCACGAGCACATGCACGCACACACACACACACACACACACACGCACACACACACACACACACACACACACACATATATATTGAACTAACTGAAAAAAGTCATATATGTCATACATCCTCCCCTAGTTTAATGTGTGCTTGTTAGTGTCCCTCATGTTAATTTAAAATGCTGATCAGCCTTCATAGAAGAGAAAACAGTCCATTTATCCCTTATGTGTCTTTACTGTGAATACAACATGCATATACACACACTTTTCACACACTGGTTTGTGTGATATATGCTGTTGTGTAGTAGACCTTTATTCACTTAGCCAACCGCAAAGCCTTGATTACATTGTGCAGAACGCACGGCATTTGCAGCCTGTTCCCTCAAAGTGCAGGTGCAGGAGAATAAGTTGAAGTGAAATAGAGCAGTTGCATAAAAATGTGTTTTATTCGTGGGGAAGACTAGCTGGAAATGGTTCAGCGGCACTCCTTACCACACTTGGTGGGAACCACAGATCTAATGACAGGGAAGGACTTTTGTGTTTGCATGCAAGTGCGTGTCTTTGCAAACCACTCTTTTGTTCAACTGTCAAACTTTTCTGACGGCCTTTGCACGATACAGCAGAGAGGAGCCATTTTGTGCTGTTCTGTTGGGTTGATGGCATTGTTTTCCATTGTTTCCAGCTGGGCCTTTTGTTGCAACGTCATTCTCTGTATGACAGAAACAAGGAGGAAAAGAAAGAAAGAAAAGACAATGTGAATTCTGTCTTCGTTTTTTCTGATCGCAGCATCTTATCTCACTCGAAGCTGTAGACGATCACCTCGGCCTCTCCATCACTCCAGACTCCTGCACCAACCTGTCTCCTGTCTAGTATTAATAGGGTCACTCACTGTCTTCGTGAGCTAGCTAGCCACTGTGTCTGTGGTCCAGAGCCAGCCAAGCAGCCGTATCATTTACACTTCTCCATTTTCATTGTTGATATTTACTTCTGCAATTATCTCTCCGCTTCACCCTCGGCTGAAGATGATATGCCGAAGTTAACGCTGCTGCTTCCCTCCTTCAGTCTCCTGTTGCTCACACATAAACACGCTGACAGAAGGCCTGACCGACAGATGCACAAAGGCATGAAAAAAAGGAGGGAAATTAATACAGTATGATGGGTGGTTTTGTCCAAAATGTGATTAAATTTTGGTGGTCAGACCCACAAGACCCACCGCAAAACAGTTAGTGCAGGTGATCATTCACCATTAAACCTGTGCACAGGTGAATAATAAAAAGGTGACTTCTTTTTCTATCCACTGACCCACTTTTTATTTTCTCTTTTTCGCCCCTCAAGTGTGCAGTGGATCACAACCAAAGAAGCCATGGAGGCCTCACAGGACCTCAACGAACAGATGGTGAGTTAAGGGCTACTGTATGCATGTAAGTGTGTGTGAGTGTGTGGGTGGGTGTGTGGGTGGTTGAGTATACCTTTTATCGGCCACACAAGCCTGAGCATGGGTGCAATGGAGAGATGCGTGTATGCCCCTGTGTGTGTGTGTGTGTGTGTGTGTGTGCGCGCGCTAACACACAGCAGATGTGGTTCAGTGAGGGTACAGTAACCATATGGCAGCAGTCAGAGTGAATGAGACTTGGACATAGACATCAATTTAGGAGCCGTGTGTGTGCATGTGTGTATAAGTGTCCACAGGAGAGCGTAGAGAGGTGCACGTAATTCCACTTAATTCATAATCTTTTAAATTGCTGATCAACTAAATTTTAAAAAGTTGGGACTTATTTTTTTGCTGTTTCTGTAGACCTCTGTGACACACTTAGGCGCGCGCGCACACACACACAAACACACACAGCCCTGAGGGTTTGTTAGTGTCTCAGCACAGCAGGCCGTCTCTGCGTCACGTCAGCACAGCGTCCCAGTTCTGCTTGTTTAAAGATCAGGCCGTATTGTTGGGAAAATGATTTTGGCGGCGAGCGAGGTCCACTCGCATTTCAAAGTCGTTAGTCAGCCACCAGAACAGGTGTAATTTCATCTCCTCCTCCTCCTCCTCCATCAAGCCTGGTTCTCTCTCTCCCTCTCACCCCCACCCCCCCACCTTCCCTCTGACCTGCCAGCCTCGACAGTAATAATAGCACGAAGTGGGACAGAGCACATGAAGTATGTTGTTTTTCTCCCACTTTTTGTGTTGTTCTGTCAGACTCGCCCTGGGTTAGGTTACGGGCTGACCCCAGTGGAGCACTGTCACTCACACGTACTGTACTGCACATGAACACAACAACACAAACACACAGAGAATTACCAAGAAAGAAAGGAGGAAAGAGAGGAGCATCCATCTTGTCTTGCTGACATCCAAATATCAAATATTGATGTCCATATTCCACAATTACTTCACCTGCTTTAAATAGGGCAGTGATATCATTTATAATGTGAATTTGAGCTGCGGCTTCAAAGACATTGATTAATTGTTCAGGTTGGAAATGAGACCTCAGAGCAAGGGCAGAGATTTTAATCATACCTCACAAACCTATAAGCTTTTAGAGCTGAGGTTTGTGAGTTCTGCAAACGTGTCATCTTTCCTGTTTTTTTGCAGGAAATATTGAAGTTTGCTACGTAAAACTGATGCTCAGTTAATTCAATTTGATTTGCTGTTGTAGATTTATTTGTGATTCAGTGTTTAGTATCAATGATTTGGTGAAATTTTAGGTTTTATATACAGTTTATAACTGACACAAAATTTCCAATTTATTAGGTACACTTAGCTAAAATCAATACAGTCTAATTCAAGAGCCCTGCATTAATGAACGATGTAATTTGTGATTTTTTTTTTTTTTTTTGGTTGCTAAAAATGCTCTGTTGCATTATACTTAAATGTGTTTCCAATGTTTAGTCAACCTTCACTGATAGCAATGGGGAGGACATAATTGTGTGTAAAGTGTATAAGAGAATAAAATCAGTAAAGTGAAAATGTTTCCCAACTGCAACTAATGATTATTTCCATTATAGATTAATCTTATAGCCTAGAAAATGGCAAAAAAATGTTGTTGGGAAAAAAGAGAAAAATAAAAAAGCCTATCACACTGTCCCAAAGCCCAAGTTGACACATTGAAGTGTCTTGTTTTGTCCAACCAAAAATCAAAAACCCAAAGGTATTTAGTTTAATAGTATATGAGATGAAGAAATCTCAATGAGAAGCTAAAAACAAGTAACAACTGGCATCTCTGATGAAAAATGACTAAAAAGGATGAATCCTATCAGAATAGTTGTTAGTTATCTTTCTGTGGAGCCTGTGCAGGCAATCAATAACAAAAACTAAGATGATATTCGTGTCATACAAGAATATCAGTGTTGTGCATTGTAAATAAAATGTGCTTTTCTGCTCAGTTTCAAGTTTTGTTAAATGACTTTTTGGCTGAAACTGTATTTGCAGTTTTGTATTGCAGTTATACTCTCACTCTGATTACATCTGAACCTCAAATTATCAAATGACAGCTTTCTCAAGTTTGATTTAACTTCAATTGAGAATGAAGTTTTAATTTGTAAATTGATTCAGTAATTGCAATTCATTTCCTTTGACTGTTTCCCTCTTGTTTAATATTTAAACTGAAAGTGGCTAATTCTTTCCCCACGCTGCTTCATTGAAATAGTCCTGTCTCGGGTGACTAAGAAAACAGCGTGGACCTCACACACAAAGTTTCGGGGAGTTGTCTGTTGATACCTGATACCCCCACCACCCTTCCCTCTACCCTTTAAAGTCCACCCGTCCCTTACTTCCTCCACCCCGCCCTTTTCCCACCACATCCATCGCTCGTCATCTGGGTTATGGTCAGGCGTCCTCTCTGGCCGCCTGCTTGCCGAAGGCCAGCCTGCCGTCTGGGGTCCTCAGGGAGCGCTTGAAGGAGCCCGAGGCAGGGCCAGCAGTGGTTAGCCCCGTAATGCTACTTTTAGCTTGTTTAAGTGTCTCACTCCACCTGTTGTCACATACTTGTTTAGCTTTGGGGAAAAGGTGATAACTGTTTTTTTCTTTAATGTAGCTCTGTGAGACAACGATTAGAAGACAATGCTGTTTGGATCAAATGTTTTATTACGAGTGTAGTGGAATCATTAGCATCAGTTTGTATAAGCATAAGCAGATAGACCAGCATGAGTCCTTGGGTATACACAGTCATGAACACACACAAACTCCACACACAGTCCCTCAATGACTCTTGATCCGACAGAGCCCTGATTGAAGTCTCCAGTCTGTTGGCTAACGGAGGAAGCACTGAGAGACGAGGGGGGAACGGTGGTGTTTGTTGACCCCAGGGAGCCTTGCAGGATTTAAACGTATGACCACGGGAAGAAAAAAGTGCGAGAGATGGAGGAGGGGGGCGAGGATGAAAAAAGAGGGGAAAAAAGGTTCTTTTAGCCATAGCCTTTTCCTCTGGTGCGCTGGGAGAGGCCCCGAGTATGGCAGCTGTCCCAGTCTGTGTGTGTGTGTGACAGAAAGAGAGAGAGAGAGAGACCGAGTTAGAGGAGGAAAGGGGTCAGGTTGCACCCCTCTTTCACCCCTACAACCCCATACAGACACATTCACACAAAGTTACATGCAGCAGCAGTAGCTAAATACGAGCACGGCCCAACCCTGATTGCCAAGATTGCATTGGCGTCATAGACAGTCGTTTCAAAATCTGCCCGGCGACAAGGCATGTGGACAGATCACACAGGAGTGTGGAGTGTAACAGCTACCCCCTGGCATCCCTCTAGTAGGCTGGCATCCTAGTTGTGGCACCGAGGTGCACTTCAATTTCAGCTTAGTGTACAGTGATTCTTGCAAGATTTATGTTTAGCTGACAGCTGAGTGCTGCTGAGAGTTTCTGTCGTTCAGACTTTTAGTCACCTCCGTCTAAGCTGTGCTGAGGGAAGAACAAATTTGGGACACTTAATAATTTCATGAAATAAAACTTATTGTTCTTGATTTCATTATGGTTATTTACTGTGGGAAAGGAGGAGATGAAGTCAAGCAGACAAGCAGACAAAAAAGGAAATGTGGAGAGTTCAAAAAATGCCATATCCCCCCAGGTTTTTACATTACTGTTTTTTTAATCTTTCTCTGGCATACTTAAAGTAGCGTAATCTCCACAGACAGCTGTTCACACAAATCTCAGACTGTTTATATGTTCTGAACTTACTAATGGTATTTGTAGTGATTGATTAAGTTATGATGAGTGGCTTGGAAATGCACCAAAATCAATAAAAAGTATATAAAGTTTGTCCGGTTGCTGTCTGCTCAGTTCCTTCGGAGCTGATGCTGACAGGACAGTTGTTTCTGGGGATGGAGACAGCCGAATGGAGGTTTGAGTTGGTGTTGACTGAATGGATAGAATTCCTCAATAACTCTTAAACGCCACGCACATCTTGCTTTCAGCTTGTCAGTTTAGCCTGGCATAAAGACTGGAAGCAGGGGGAAGCTAGCTTGGTTCTGTCCAAAGGTAACAAATCCACCTACCAGCACGTCTAAAGCTCAGCAACTAACATATTTCATCTTGTTTCTTAGTCCATAGAAATACCAAAGTGTAAAAATGACAAGTTGTGGTTTTATACTGACAGACTATTTCTTGGCGGGAGGTTGTGACTTAATCAATAAGCTGTAGAGGTGGTAGGCTGATATAGTTACTTTTGGATGGAACCCAGCTATAGGTTTCCTACTGTTTCTGTTAGGTTCATCCACACAGTGAGCTGGTTCTTCTCAGAAATGAGGTTTGGAACATTGGAGAAATCAGCCAAAGTGAATACCTTAGATAAAATCCTACTATCATGTGAAAAACGGAATAAGAACTTCTAGAGCCTTTGTTTTGACATTACTTTTATTTAAGATGCATGAAATAGCCAAAACGTCTGTTTTTCACCAAAAACCTATTCAGTTCTAGTCTTGTTTCAGATAATTTATATCTCATATATAAGAGAGTTGAGTGAAAGTCTGGGCGGCCAGGGAAAGCCAGCTAGGTGTGAGGTCAGCAGGTCACAGACGGCCTGTGAAACAATCAAAGTCTGACAGAGTCGAAGCCCCCAAACAGACTGGAGAATCCATCTAGAAACCCAGAGCAACCCGGCGTGGGCTTTCTAGAGGAACGCACCAGACAGGAAACCACATGATATGTGTGCTTGTGTGTCTGTGTGAGAGTACACTGTATGTGTGTGTAGGTGTTTCTCTGTTATACACATATACTTTCTGTGGTGTGGGAAGGCTGAGGTCATCTGAGTGGAGACTGTCTCATATTGTGACCATGCTTGTTTAATGGAAGTCAATCAAGGCACAATATTTCATGCCAAGATTCCCCACTTTATTGATTATTGAAGAGTTTTCAAGGAAAATCACATTATTGCCAGATGTTACATTTCTCTCCACTGAACATTTTAACATGATGGAAGTTGATTCTTAAAGAAACTGCACCAGTAATGACGCTGAATTCAAACTCTTCCAAAAATTACATTACATGGACAGAAGTCCATGGTAAAGTAGTAAAACATTTTACTTCCCAGCAACTTCCATAAATAGAGACCTTGATAGCACAGCCCACCTTTTGTTCGCTCTGGTCTGTTCATCTGCCATTGGTTACAAAAAAAGGAGCATATTTCCTCATTTTGCTGGGAAGGAAATGAAATTGCAACAATTGTGCTTTGGTTACGGAGGAACCTGCCTGCCCTGCCTGCCGCGAGAACTTCCTCTGCTGCTCTGCTGGGAGATTGGATTTCTCTCTCTGCAGCGTAGAATCAGAGAGGTAGCAGAGGGGTCGCCGAGGCCAGATGGGCTGTGACCTGGGTCTCTGTACTGACAGACTTAATACTACATTCTAGAGCTGCAACTAATTTTTCGATTTCATATATTGTATATTTTCTTATTCCTTTGAAGTCCTTGGCTATAGACTGTTGTGTTCTTGTGACCAATGTGTTTAGTGCCTGGCTGCAAACTAAATTAATTTTCCTCTGGATAACAGTTACTCACCCAGGTGACATCCTTAGATTTCTTGTTTTGTCTGTGCATCAGTCCAAAACCCAAAGATATTTAATTAGCAATTATTAAAAAAAAAAAAAGCATGAAAAAACAGAAAAGCAAGTCTTCTAGTTAGTGGATCTGGAACCAGCGAATGTTTGGCATTTGTGCTTGATAAATGAACAATGGATAATTGAAGGATTATCAGAATTGTTGATCAACTAAGTGATTAATTGACAAATTGTTTAAGCAGTATACATGACATGCATCTTCCAGGTAACTGACCTGGTTGAATTCCTCCGAATGCTTTGTCACTACCTGGTGTCACTTTTTAACCTTTTACCACCTCCTGTTCGACCTGTGAGATACTAGCTCTATCTAGGACGTTCACACACTGCTAATACTACTACAAAAACGTAATGTTTTAATAGATTGGACTCTTCGTCCTTTCAGTTGTTAAATCAGTCTAGGTGTAATGCACAGCAGATCATTAAATTAAAACCATAAAAATATTTGTCTTTCTATCTTTAAAGCAGGAGTCCAAGTATAAGGAATCATTGAAAACTTTATGTCTTGCAAATTCTTTGCAAGGGTCGTTTAATGATCTTAAACAGTCCATTTGTTCTAATTAAAGCAGACCACCCCCAAGAGGGGGGTGGGTGTTTAAGAGTTAATGTTATTCAAATTAATGAAGCACCAATCCGATTCACCTTATTAAGAGGATAAGGTCAGTTATATTCACTGAGTCATAATGGCCTGCTGACTCAGTTCTTTAGCACCCCAGCAGTCTCTGGCCTCATGTTACATTACATAAAACAAGACTTTAAAGTTGTGAATAAAAGAGCATTGGTATCAGCCTGGTACTCAGCATCAGGAGGAACAGCCTCACTCCCAAATTGTCACAAATGGACACTTGGTCAGGACCCCTTGGGATGGCTCTTTAATGCCCTGGGTACCTCAGAAGTGTCATTTTTCAGCATACAGGGTAGTCTTATAGACTTCCAATGTTCTCTGCTGTGTCAAAAGTTGATGCATGGGTCAAGCAGACCGCAGCCTGTTGTCTGCTGACGTACATGGGCCGAAAGCGCATTATGGTTTTGAAGTCCCAGTGAACTTTTTCTTTATTAAACCACACCACAGTCTTTCCCTAACCTTAACCGAGTGCCGTGAGTGCCTGAACATAACCATAAAAAAGTTTAATAATGCTGAAGTATACCCTGCATGTTGAAAAAGGACACAAAGAGGTATGCAGTGCATTAAAATGTATAGTATCCTATAGCATGCTTTCCATTATCACTGAGACCATGTCAGTTTTGTGTTTCTATTTTCAGTTTGTGCTAGATTTATTTACTGATCTTGTTACAACTTCCTGAGGAAGCACCTTTGTCCATGTGACTGTGTTTGAACTGGATCTAACCAGCTGCTGATGTCGACGCATCTTACTCTCCCTGTCCTTGATTTCTCTCTATCTGCCTGTCCGTTCCGTACCTCTGTCTTTCTGTCTGTCCCACCTTCTCTTTCTATCCTCTGGCCTGCCCGCCTCCTCGTCTCTCCCTCTGTGTCTCCGGCTAGAGTGATGATTCAGGGCCTATTGTGAAGTCAGCAATCCGATACAGAGCCAGCCCGAGAGCGGGGGGCGGTGGACGGTGGAGAGGGGGAGGGAAGGAGAGAGAGAGAGAGAGAGGTGGGGGGGTGAGAAACAGAAGGGATTATGAGTTTTCTCATAGCCAGGTCCATGCTGTCTGGAGCCTAGGGCACTTTGGCACCCTTACCTGTCCTCTGCTTTACCTGTTGCTCTCATTCTCTAATTTGGCCTGTGGTCTCTCCCTCTTTGTCTTCCTTTATCTTTATCTTTCTCACACCCCCGAGCTCTCTACTGTCCCTTTTTTGGGACTTTCTGCCCTTCTCTCTTTTCTTTTTCACACTTACGTACATCCTCCTCTCCTTCAATCTGCCTCCCTTCTTCGCAGACATATGGTATTGTGAGTGATTTTATTAGGAAGATGATATGAAGTGTTTCGAGGCCTGGTATGATGGAACAGCTTGTGACTTCTGAGACACTCAACTCCTGTTCGCTCTCCTCGGCATGCTGGGCAGCAGTAACTCCTAATAATCGGCTGCATATCAGATCTGAGAGCAGATGGCATGTGTGTGTGTGAGAGCATACCTATCTGTCTGCTGAATGTCCATCCGTGTGTCTTTTTTTTTTTTAAAAGGATATCTACCTTATGTCGTACCCCTCACATGCACACGCTGTGATGTCATGAGCAGCATTATTTAACAGGCAGCTGGGAGGCCATTCATCATTTAATTAAAAGCGTCTGAAAGGGATCTGAGGCCTAATGAGATTAGCTTTAATTATTGATGCTGCTGCTGCTGCCACAGACACGCACTTACACACACAGGCTCACAAACACACGCACACACACTCCAGCTATGACCACCCTGGGCACTTAGACACTTAGACAGAATTAGACTCACACATAACACTTGCATGTGCACTTTTTGCTTTTCAGTTCTTCGCTGTCTTACCTGACCTTTTTCCTGGTGTACACACACACACACACACACACATCACACCACACACACGCATCTCATTGATTTCACTGTGGGATGTGGAGTTGCTCAGGGTGTGGGTTGGTGCATTCAGAGGGGGAAAGGCTGCGTTATGGGGATTGAGCGGAGGGTGTGGGGGTTTGCGGTAGCTGCGGTCGGTTTTAGGGACGGGAGAAGGGTGAAGAGGGTGGGGGGGTGGTGTTGTGTTTCTTCAGGTCTTGCACAGCAGCAGTGAGGAGCTCGTACTGTTCCAGGCCACTCGCTCTACTCTCCATTTCATCAAGTTGATTTCTGCCACAAAAACATGGAGTTGATATACAGTAAAGATGTATTTCAAAAACATTCTAAATGTCACTTAACCCTTTAACATCCTTTTCTCCCCTTTAATTTCCCCTTAAATGTATCCTTAAAATTCATCACACTCCATTAATTCCTTGTTTTGTAGTAAAATCAGTAACATGTGACGCTGTAAAAGTGGAATTTTGTCCAGAGAGTGTAGCACCAAGCTAATAGTAGATGTGTGGGACAGTGGCTCACCACTGACACCATGTAGGTAGACTGTTCAGAACTTTAATACCCATGCTCGGCTCTGTTCCTTTTACGGAGAAGCTTTTACTTTCCTTTTTTTTCTAAAGTTTGTTGCGTTGGCAGATGATAACGTCACAGCCCAGAAAAGGCATCTGTTAAAACTGAGCTAAATTTGGCTGAAAATTATATCCTTCACTCACCCTTTATTTCCCCTTAAGTAGCTTTGAGGTGTCAGTCGCTAGAACTTCAATTAAAGTTCTGCTGATCTGACCTCTGCTTGGCTTCACAGCATGAGCGTGTAATGACCAATCTGTGAGCTGCTGCTTGTTGTACTAAAGATTCTTCTTCTGAGTTTCTAAATCAAGCCTTCAATTAAATTACTATTGTTAACAAACAGGCATAAGTTAAGAGAATTAGGACATATGTGTAATATTATATCCTATAGGCTATACCGTGACAACCTCTACCTTGGTTACTAATCTGTGCTCGTGCTATGACTCATACACATCGTGTAGCCTGGAGCTGGGCGTCATGTATTGACCCATGTATTGAGTCATTCAGATCAATTATTAAAGGCTGCTGAAGTTAATTGATTAATCATTTTGTCCATATAAAAGTGTTAACGATTAGTTATTTCAACCGTACACTCACCACACCACTCTGCAGTTATCAGTCCCTCTTTCTTTCTATTGATGTCTATTGTATTTTTAGATATTTCATGTTGAGCTGTGTGTTCTTTAGTGTTTCTGTGCCACTGAGTAGCGTGAGGGCCGGAGCGCTTATGTGTGTGTGTGCGTGTGTGTGTGGTTGGTCAGCCGTGGACTGGTTTAGGTTTCTCCCAGTTGTTTTTTTAATCACTCTCATCAGATTAGCTGAGCAGGGGCAGTCGAGGCCAAACGCTTCACAATTAACAGCGCAGAACCGGCCCACGCACACACATACATACACACACACACATCCATCAGTGACTTTTCATTTGTCTCCGCCGACTAAAGCTGCATTAAATCATGTCTGTGATTCCCTCACTCTCCGAGACAATGAGGAGCCAATTTAAATGACAGATATGAAGACCACCAGGACGGCCAGTGGGATGGAGAGCAGCCTTAGTTACTGTTCTCCTCTACTGCTCCTCCTCCCCCAAACGTGTAGTCACAATAAGTCAATTAAATAAAAATTTTGCTGGGAATTTTAAAATTAGTGAGTTTAATTAACCACCCTTGAACCATTCCCTTAATTTTAAAGATTACCCTAAACCCATCAGGAATTACTTGCTAGCTTATAATTCAAATAATAATTCAACTCCATGCCTTGTCATCAGAAGAAATGCGTCATTTAATAAAAAACACGACTCTGTAAAAGTGACATTTTTAGCCAGGAGGCATAGCACCAAGCTAGCAAGAGCTATGCAGGGTAGCATCGGCAAGTCCCTATGCTAAGCTAGGCTAACTAGCTGCTGGCTGTAGCTTCATATCTATATATCTACCGATCATATAGACATCAGTGTGGTATCAAACTTTTGAAATTGAAACGGGGATTTAAGAATGATTTCGGAGGGTAAAACTGATTTCATAGGACAGGTCATTGGGAAGTTAACATTTTTTCTCTCCTTGATGATGTAGTTTAAACATATAAGGACAGGATCTGGACAGATTTCTTGGCAAAATACTAAATGGCAAATCCTTTGCATATATGACATATACACAAGTGTGGTATCACAGCAGTTATGATGCCTTTTCTAAATGCCCCATATTTGTCTGGATGCAGGGTAGAAGCTCAGTCTTGGCCCCCATGTCATTTCTTCTTCTGCCTCATGTTAAAGGAAGAATTTAACAGAATGGGAAATAGGCTTACTGATTTTTATTACAAGAGTTTCATGAGAAGACTGATTCCACTCTCATTTCTGTATGTTAGAAGTAACGCTACAGGCAGAAGATTGCTACCTTAGCTTGGCATAAATGCTGGAAACAGGGAAAACTTGGCTCTCAGTGAAGGTTAAAAGAGAAAGAAAGAAAGAAAACTTCCCCCACCAGAACCACTAAAGTTCCTTACAGATTATAAAAAGCTTGTTTAATCTGTGCAAATACCTAAATGTAAAAATGACAGTTTGTGGTTTTGAGAGGGAATATATGCCAGACTCTTCTTCTTTCTTTGTCTTGAATCGCGCAACATCTCAGTGCTACATAGCTTGGAGCGACCATGCTGCATGTTGTTCTCTCATTTCTCAGATCATTCGTATTGTCTTGGGGGTTCAACGAAGAGGCCAACGTCTAGTTTTAGCTCTGTTTTTGTCTTTTTTTTTTCTCTCTCTCTCTCTCTCCCTGGGCGAAGGTTCAAAGACATGTGATACTCGAGGTGCAGAAACTGCGTGTGAACATACTTTCATTTCTGTGTCCCTCAAATTGTGAGCAACGCCAGTCAGCTCTTGGCAGTTTCATGTGAGCATAGGCAGGTAGAGAGAGGTACCTAGTCAGACATAGAGAGAGAGATGTTTTTGGAGAGTACCTTTTCACCCAAACACCTCCTCCTCCTCCACCTCCTCCCTGCTCCACAGACTCACCCTGTTCTTCCCTTTCACTCCCTCATTTCTTTTTTTCTTTTATAGCTTCCTACTACACCTGAAAAAGGGGCATTTTTGGAGGTATAAAGAGAGGGATAGTTTTACACCTCCCCAGGCTGGGGGAACTGGGGGGCGGGTGGAGAAGAGTGGTGGAAGGGAGGGAGGAGGCTCGGCACAATGTATTTTACATGAAAGGAAGGGGATTGAGTTACCACACCGATAACCACTCATACAAATGGGGAGAGCAGAGAGCTTTGAGCAGGGGACAGGTAAACGGGTGAGACTTGGTGTGTGTGTGTGTGTGTGTGTGTGTGTGAGAGAGAGAGAGAGAGAGAGAGAGAGAGAATATGTGGAGGATAGATAGAGATGGAGGACATGTTTGTGTGGTGAGTAACATCCTTCATGAGTGTGTTTTGTGGTCGACACACACCAGCCAATGTCAGGATGATCATGTTGCACAGGTGTGTGTGTGCGTGTGTATGTACCTGTGTGAGGAACTTTTAAAAATAATTTCTCCTCATGAACCCTGTTGGGAGAGAGAGACACAGCTAAAGCATAGCAGAAAAGGCATCTGTTAAAACTGAGCTAAATTTGGCTGAAAATTATATCCTTCACTCACCCTTTCTTTCCCCTTAAGTAGCTTTAAGGTGTCAGTCGCTAGAACTTCAAGTAAAGTTCTGCTGATCTGACCTCTGCTTGGCCTCACAGCATGAGTGTGTTCCTCACTTTTGTAGGTTTTCTTTAAGTTAAAAATATTAAAGGAACAATTCAATATTTTTTGGAATTTGCCGTTTTGCATTCTTCCTAAAAGTTAGGTGAGAAGATTGATACCACACTCATGTCTATACAATAGACAGATATGCAGATATGAAGCTACAGCCAGCAGCTAGTTAATTTAGCTTAGCATTATGAGGAAGGAGGAGGAAACAGCTAGCCTGGCTTTGGTAAAATCACAACTTTTTGTTTTTACACTTTGATTTTTGCACAAATTAAACTATAATGTGTTAAATTAGTGAGCTTTAGAGATACTGGTGTTTGTATTTGAAGCTTCATATTTTTTTAAACAGACATGCCAGTGGTATTGATCCTCTCATCTCTCGGACAGAAAGCGATAAAGTTGCCAAAATGCCAAAATGTTAAACTACCCCTTCAAAGTCATATTTGATTAGTTGCTTAAATTTCAGAAATGTAGATGTAAAATGATTAAAAATGCTTGTAATAACTACAATAAAATAAATCCCCCCTAAAATCTCAAACCTCAAAATAAATGAAAAGAACCAAGAAGAACAAGACAAATGAGATACAAAGAATCAGAGTCTGTCTCTGCCTGTCTTAAAGTCTGCTGAGGGGAAGATAAAGTGCTGTTGTTCCACTTGAAGAACAAAGTTGTTCTCGAGGGCCTCTTAAAGGGAGCGAGGCACCTCTGTCAGACACTTTTAAAACACTCCTAAAGTCAACAAAAACCAAAGCCAGGTCCTGTCATTTAGCTGTCTAATATACTACCTGTTTCCTTTGCTCAGTTCACTGCTCTGATGTGCCCATGCCACACTACTGTGTCTTTTTTTTTTTTTCTTTTTTTGTATTTCATCAGGCGTGTTTTGGGACACCTCCCCTGCTCCCTTCTCCACTTGCTGTGAAAATATTTCATCAGGGATGTATTTGGACGACCCCCTCCCGATGGGGTCCTGCCTGGCTAATAATAAAGTGCTTGAGTTGTCAAGCGCTTTGGCAACACCCTAATCTGTTCTGACAGCTAGTCCTCCACATACACTCAGCGCACACACACACACATACACATATAGGAACAGATATTCACACTGATGTATGTGCACAGGTCCACAGACAGTCTATCAATCAAGGTGTTTATTGAGGGTTTGGGGGATAAATGCTGTGGGACAGGGCTGCATGCTGTCACCATGGTGATGGAGCTAAAGGTGGCTGGTTCACAGTTGGAGACAGTGGCCCTGTTCCAAATTGGTCTCCAGGCCTGTGTTCATCTGGCACCCTTCTCAGCTGTTTTCTGTTGCCTTGTACATGTACATTAACATTCAAACTGCTCTGCATGTTGTTAAAGGGTCAGTTCACCCAAATTAAAATTCCCACCTAATTATAGTGGTATCTATTGCAGATATGTCTGGATTTATTTGCCAACTGAGTTTTGAGATCTTGGCCATAAAGTATAGGACCACAACCCCTATAAGATGGAGGTGCTATTCCATCTGTGAACAATGCATAACAATACAAAAAAGTAGCCTTGTGTTAATTCTGTTAAGACACATTATGACATTTAAGATGCAGTACAAAAATGAATAGGTAATTCATGTTTTTTTCATCTTTGCTGACTCGTATTTGCTTTTACACATACTAAACATGAGTAACTTTTAGTCCAACTGACACATGGACCAAATTTAAATCAGCACAATCGGTGCCACAGCCATTTAACAGTACAAAGACAATCAAGCTGAACCAAAAACACCAGAGAGATGCTTAAAAACGATACTAACTAAGATCAGCAGAGTTTACCACCACTTGCGGTAGAAGCAGAATTTTTTGAGCTTCAAAACTTAGTTAGATAAATGGCATTTTTTATCATTTGAATGCACTGACTCTTTAAATTTTTATTAGTGGGGTGAGGTTTTGTTGAAAGAGAAGAGTCAGAATTGCTGTGCTGGCCTGGTTTAAAAATGTGTGTGATCATTTCACACATGGTGTGTGTGTGTGTGTGTGTGTTTGGGCGTGTACCTCCCCTGACAACACCTTGACGACGATAGTGAAAGAGTGCCATCTTCAGACCGAGGCAGCTGGGAGATTTATGTGTGTTTGTATGTGTATGTGTGTGTTTGTGCATGAGTCCACCTTGTTGATGTTGTACCTCCTGAACCCCCACCCACCAATCCCTCCGGCTCAGCTACACTTCACATATGACACACACGTGCAGCCCGTGTGGTTCCAATTTACACAGATTGGGTGTGTGTGTGTGTGTGCACTCAGGTGTGAGTCTCTGTGCGGTGTGGTGACACAGGGGAGGATGTGTGTGTGCGTGTGTCTTGGGGGGGGGGGGTCAGTTGCATAGTGTGAAGTTTATGGTCCAGCCTGTACTTTCTACTGCACAGCAAGACATTGACATCACATCCTCACCACGTCTCCATTTACCGTTGGTGGAAGTAATCAGGCGAGAGCTGCCATCAGCAAGATTTGAGTCGTACACACAAATGTTTTTTGATTTTCGGGGCTCTTACTTGTTTGAGTTATGTTTTACGTTTGAAATTCTTCATCATATTATTTTCATATACAGGCTGTAATTGCAATGTGGAATCTACATTATCCATCTGTGTCTCTATTACGAATGGACTTGCACAAAAAAAGCTACATCTGCTACATTTAAAAAGCTCTTTGGTTTTAAATGTAAGCTTGAGTGAGTCTGTAGTGAGTGACAGCTGAGAAGGAGAGAGAGAGAGAGAGAGAGAGAGAGAGAGAGAGAGAGAGAGAGACGGGAGGAGGAGGAGGAGGAGAAGAGAAAAAGAGGGGGAGGAGGCAGACGAGGAGGGAAGCAGGACGAGTGAAATGCTCCCCATTACTGGAGGAAGACAGGAGCTGTGTGTGGATTGACCTTAGAGACAGAGCGATAGAGAGAGAGGAAGAGGGGAGTGTAGTTTATATTCAGTCTCCTTTTCTTACCCGCTGTGTGTTTGTTCAGAGGGAAACAGAAAGAAAGACACAAAGAGAAAGAGAGAGAAAGGAAAAAAGAATGCATTTTCTCCTTTAGAGCAAGAGCAAGAAAAACGTGGCACCTGGAGTACAAAGTGAGAGGCAGGTAGACAGAGACGAGCTGAAGTGTATCTGTGTTGGAGGAGTGTACGAGTGTGTTTCTGTTTGCGCGTGTGTGTGTGTGTGTGTGTGTGAGAGAGAGAGAGAGAGAGAGAGAGAGAGAAAGACAGCAACAAGCCTGTGTCTGAAGGGAGGCTGGTGGATCGTACAGCTCTGTAATGCTTTGTGGAAGTATAGGACTGCTAACTGACCTGATTACACCCTGAGGTAAGAACGGATCTTTAACTCTGTGTGTGTGTGTGTGTGTGTGTGTGTGTGTGTGTAAGTATGTTTTATTCCCAAACTCATTCTACAGTTTTATTTTTAAATTGTCTGTTGTAGTGTTCTCTGCACTACTAGTGCATTTAATATTCTACTTTTCTTGTCACATGTCTGACAGACTAAATGCTTCTGTATGTAAAAGAAAGATGAATATTACTATTTAATATTTGACATAACATTAATTTGGATGATTTGGTTCAATATTTAAAGCACTTGTAAAAAAAAATGAGGTTAATAGGTCATAGTGACAGCACTGTAGTTGCTGCCAGGTACTATTCACATTAATTTAAGTAAAATTAATTCACAATATAACTGTGTTTCAAAACAACGCAAACACAGCAGTTTTTTTTAATTGTTCTCTAAATTTATCTGGATATAGGTTTTACAGTTGATTAAATAAATTATCATTATGAGATATTCTTAGATATTTATGGGAAGGTATCTCATTCATTTGTTGTGTTTTTCCCACAATTAAGAAAATTAATTAAAAATTTCACAATTCATGTCAGTGCTCAAGTATTTTACATTATGGCAGTTTTTTGAGAAGTGGAAAAACTGCCTCTATTGTAGAGAGATTATTTTGGAAAAAAAAAAAAAACGTGTCAAACTTGTAGAACTGATTTTCTTAAAGCCTTCATATGTCAATTGTGTATGTGTCTCAGTGTGTGTGTGACTGTGAGTGTGTGCAACTCTATGCATGGTATCGGATGTCCCGTTGCAGATGGGTTGGGCTATGACCAGAAACACATAGCGCTATTCTTCTTTCTGTCTCCCTCTCTTCCCCCCTTTCTCTTCCTGTGCAGGGTTTTCGCAGTTTGCCAGAAACAATAGCACAAACGTTGATGCATCTCCTGTGTCAAATTTTATATTCTTGAGTGAGCTCATTAAAAGGGGAAAAAAGGAGAAACAAAACTAGGACCAGAATTAGGACTGCCTCTGCTTATTTCTGACTCACACCTAATGTTTCTTATTACTGCCTTTTAGGATCACATTATTATTACAACCATTAGATAATGAATATCATTAGCAAGTAACAACACAAACATAGCAGTATGTAATTCCCTTAAATAAATCATTGTTATTAGCGCTAATTACCTTGGGTACCTGTATTTATCCCTCAGGGAGTCCCTGAGTTGGGCCGGTTGTGTTCTAGCCCGGTCACCCGGCCAACCAGGTCAAAGGTCACCTATTTAAGTGGCTCAGGTGACACAAATGGGTACTTTAGGCATTGTGGCCAGTAAGAGTGTGCTTGTAGGCCCTTGGTTTTGTTGTTAAAGATTAAATAGTGCATGTTTTACTGCAAGATATGGAAAGAGGAAGAATGACGCTGAGTGTCTTAACGCAGGACTTCCTCTTTTCTAGTAATCTAACTGGAATAGTGAGCGCTTGGATTTTTGTTGCTTCATAATTGCATGACAGGTTTTTATTATTAGTACAGTTTTAATGGGCCTCAATAGGATCATTAACATGACGTGTGCCGGATGTAGTAAAAGTATTTTTTAATGAAATTTAAGTCGAAAAAGTTTTAGCACATGACAAAAAAATGTTTGAGATAATTTGTGTGTGTTAAAGAGAAATGACAAAAAATGTTTAAGTTGGAAAAACTGTGAAATTAAAAAAGTATATACAGACATTTTTGAAAATGTGGAACAAGTATTTCTGAAAAAGAAAAGTGGTGAGACACAGAGAGGTGAGACACTCAGAGAGGTCGAGAGCGAGGGAAAGTGTGCAACGGATGAAGCACGGTGATAAAAGCTTTTCAGGATCAAAGCCTGCGTGTGCTTGTGTTTTCACAGATCATGTTGAGACAGAAACAGCCCAGCTTGTGTGTTTCTATGTCTGTGTGTGTGTGCGCACATGCGGGCCTGTGTGTAGCCTACACCCACGTTTGTATGTGGCCCTGAGTGTGCGTTACATGTGGATTGCAGTTTCTCACGGCCATGCTGTTGATGTCGTGACTGACAGCCTTGTTAAATTTCGGTAAAGCATGAAACCTGACATGAAAGTGGCTTGTGTGTGACTGTGTGTGTGTGTGTAAAGTGATCCATACGAGGGCACCGACTAACCTTTGAACCCTGTCTTAAACAGCTAAGTGCTGCTTCTTATTCGCTCTCAGCAGGATCCTCTAATCAGAACCATAACATCACAATGCAGTCTTCTACACAGACATACACACACACACACACACACAGAAATGTCCTAGTTTCTACATACCTGGAGTTTAGCGTCTGCTTGGCCAAGCACTTTCTCAGCATACTTACCTGTGATTGCGATAATGTGTAAATGACTTGAATATATGCTGCCTGGGTGAATTGGGCCGTGAGCGTGTGTTTGTGTGTGTGTGTTTGGCACCCCGCGCGTGCCCTACACCTCGACAGTGTGTTGACACAGTGATTATAGGGCAGCTGGTACACATTGGCCCTGACTCCGCCCTGCATTTACTGTTCTAATTAGTTCCTGTTCCAAATAAGAGAGAGGAATTTTAATAGAGAACCGCTGGTCTGCCGTCTAGCTCCGCATACCCTCACACGCAGCAACACATATAAAAACCAGCCCTGTGTACGAGTGCGGCGAATGCGAGCGTAGTGGAGGCGCTGAGGCTAAAGCATGTTTTCTCAATTCTTCTTTTTTTTTTTTCAAACTTCAGTGATTAAGGAAAAGCTCCAGCGCACAGTGATTGACACAACCAAATGTCTCGCTTACCCCCCAAAGTCAAGGCTCGATATGATGCCTATGGTGACCTTTTAAAGGGTGAAGAGTGAGCTCTGTGACCTAACATGACCCCGCCATGACCTTTCAACTCTTTAAGGGTTGAGGAAGGGGCTCGAGCTTGGGGTGGAGCAGGGTCACAGGTGAACAAGGGAAAGTTAATATCTGTCATTTAGGCGCCAGTTAGCACTTGCATCACGATGGTGGCTACAGCTACACACACACTCTTGATTTATTACTCTCTCTGCATCATAGTTACATTTAAGAATCAGAAACTTTAAAGTCAGATGCCACATTTTCTGTTCCCTTTCAGGTCATTTAAAATCAGATTAGAGTTTTTAATTTTCTCTTCCTGTCCTGGAAGTGTTTAATTTATTCTGTTGTTATTCACAACAGCTCAGGATGTAAATATAATTTGTCATAAATTTGTCATAAACGCTGGTTTATGAGGCCAGTTTATGACACACTAAACACTGGTTCTTATGAACTGTATGTAATGTGTGTGGTGGTGGTGGTGTGTGTGTTTGTGTTTAGTAACATTTCTTCTCCTCTGGTTTCTCTGCAGGTGAAGAAGTCACACAGTGAATCTCATGTTCCAGACCCTTCGGACGCCAGGTACGCTCATCTGTTTGTATAATATGACAAACAATATCAAGTTTTTCAGAACTTTCTGTGTGAGTGTGTTGGAGCACAGTTATGTGTGTGTGTGTGTGTGTGTGTGTGTGTGTTAGTTCTCCGTTCATGGTGCAGAGAGGTGAGGTTTCACTGCAGTTGCGAGCTGTGATGAGGTCATCAACACTTTCCCAAGACCTCAGTGCCCGTAACACAACACACACACACTCGCACTCTCACAGAGGAAAACATATACTGATCCAAACCTAAGGACAAGAAGAGAGAGCATGCAACATAGACAGTAATTCATTTCTATTAATTATTTCCAGCTGAATGGGTTAGCTGAGCAACAGAAAAATAATCTTCAGCTATTTTGGTATGTTTCAAGAAAAAATAGTAAAATTAAAAAAAAACAAAAAAAACACCAATGTTCTCTGGTTCCAGCTCCTCACAGCTGTACTGATATTGCAGTCATATATCACTGTAAAATTGAACATGTTTGGGTTTTGGAGTTAAGGTTGGAGAAAAAACAAAACATTTAAAGACGTCACCTTGGGAAGTTGAGAAGGGTGTTTTTTTCACCATTTCATGTACTAAAAACTTAATCGAAAAATTAAAAGCAGATTAATTAGTAGCGACTGTAATCTTTAGTTACAGGCGTAGACGTTGCAACAAGCAGCATATTTTTTCAATGACCAGACATAATGTGAAAACCAGAAAAGGAGTTTATGAAACACCAACTCCTGGCATCGCCTCCCGAGAGGAGCGAAACAGAGCAAAGAGGAGAGGGAAAAAAAACGGACAAGGAGGGAAGGCAGAATCATTTCCTGCTGTTGAGAGACAAAAGAAAAGGATGGATGAAGAGTGTCGGAGCACGAGAGAGAGAGAAAGTGAAAAAGCACTGTAATCTGTGAAAGTTCTTAACTTTTACTGCCATGTATAGAAGGGATATTTCAGGCTTTTGTTTGAAGTTAGTGCTTGGCTCAGTATCTCACACACAATAAAGCGCTGTTGATGTTAAAACAGTGATCAGTGTTTGTAGTTCAAAATGCACAGGAGGGCAGAATGAATGTTTAGCTGTAAATAGAAAAAAAAAGAGTTGACAGCGGGAGTTGATTTAGAGTGTTTATCTTTCATTCGTTCTCTCTTTTGCACCCTTTAGCTGCATCTTCCTTGTCCGCTGAAAGCTAAATGTTTATACCTGTCAGTCTGACTGTGGGTTGCCAGTCATGTGTGGCGATGCTATCTGCCCATAGCATTGAGATGGACTGCTTCCAGACTTCCACACAGATGTGCGCACACACACACACACACACATACACGCACTGTATGTACACACAGAGTGGTAGACCAGCAGCCCGCATTTGTTTAATTCTCCCTCCATCTCTGTCATTTCTCACTTTGATGTCTCAACAAAGAGCACAAGTGTGACCAACCTGCGGGCAGCATGAGTCAGGGCTCACACACGTACACACACACGTTCATACAAAGTATTGTCCACGCACACACTGACTCAACATTAAACTATGTCTTTCATCGAAAGAACATGCCAGTGTGTTGGGGTTTGTGGCAGCAGGTGATGAAGAGTCATGAGCGAGTGTTTTATGTTGCTTTGCTTACAGCTCGGCATGTATGAAAATGTATTAAAAACAATTACACCTCTCCCTGGCCTTGGAAGAGTCGTTGCTGCCACGGTAACAGCTTACAGGGATCCAAATAAACAATAAACCTGTATGAAAGGCCAGGCTACTACTCCACTGTAAATATGCACCTTCATTCTGTTCATGTCTCTATTTACTTCCACTTCAAACCGTCCACACACACACACACAACACAGACACACACACACACACTCTCACTTTACCATTACCACCTCGTGTGCTGGGTTTGTTCCAGTCATGCATGTGGAACACATTGTAAAACTAAAGCATGCTGGCAGGCTGTGGGTTTGTATTGGAGCCCAGACGTGTGCACACACACACACAACAAACACACACATATATATACACACACACACACTATAAAAGAGCCAGCAGGCCCGCAGACCAATGTCTAGCACCCCTGAACACATGCTCATGTAAGCTAACTGGTACGGAGAAGCATGAACTTTATGACTCTGTGTGTATGTCAGTGTGTGTGTGATCCCTATGTGGATATACAGCATGTCACTCAACGTGTTTCACTGAGATCCTAACGTAATATATAGAGGTGGGACATTCCCAGCTGTGTGAGCGTATTGCTGTTGATCTGTTATCCATTCAAAAATCGCAGTTCATCTAATTTTCTCCCCTCCTTCTCCCTCCTCCCCCCTCCTGTAGGTCTATGGAAATGCAGGACCTAGCCAGTCCTCATAACCGCGTGGGAGGTGGAGATTCGACAGGCTCCAAGCTAGACAAGAACAACCTTGGCAGTCCCTCCATCACCACCAATGGAACAGGAGGTGAGAAGGCAGAACACATTTGGTGCTGCAGTAATGAATGGGCAGTTGTGTCTGTGGCAGGTAGCCAGACAAAATATGTATAAAAATCTTTACATGAAAATTTGAAGTGGTCTTAGAGGAGCTATGTGTGGGCTATTTGTTGGCTAAGAAATATGTATATAACTGTCCCCTCAAACCCAAAACTTTTTTTAAAAAACTGATTAAACTACTTAAACTAGC
>NW_026116660.1:0-10086 GCF_001640805.2 Lates calcarifer
GCCTTGCCAGATATATCTGGGCGCTAGGAATATCGGATGACTTTTGTTGTCGAGCGGATTCTTGGGTCGCCCGCACCGGACACAATGGTTAAGACACAAATCATAATCCCGCTGTTCCTTTTTAGGACAGCTGATCACTGTCACACACTGGCTCCGCTGGCCGAGAGCTTTGCCAGCACGCAGATCAGCCAAAAGAGCCTCATCTAATCATCTGTTTCTCTTTCATCATGTGTCACGCATCATGCAAAAGATCTCATCTTACTCTGTGATTTTTTTCCATCTGTCAACCCCTCTTCTGTTTTATTTATTTGAGCTCCAATCATCAGTCTGATTGTTTACAGATTTAAATATAATGTCCCCCTTTAAAATGCTTATCCACTGCGTGAGTGTTAGCTCGGCATAGGATTTCGCCTTCACAAATCCACCAAGTCATTTTTAAGATCAATTAAGCCAAAATGTGAGGATGACAGCACAGGAGCTCAGCAGTAAGGCCGCATGCTATCCACAAACTGGGTCAACGAGGTTATTTTTTAACCCGTGTTCACATACCGGGCCCCCGTTTTACTAATCACTTTGTTCCCCTCTCTGTCATACCCATCTGCCCCCATTGCCAATGTCCCGCTGCTTCTGGGGAGGTCACAACACACTTCTCTTGGCAGGAGGAAATAATTTCCCTCCTGGGGGGGGGGGGCACAGGTAGGACTCAGTGAGACGACTAACCCCAGCGCAGTTTCTTCAACAGAGGATAGCATGGATTTCGATTGGTATAAATAAACCGGCAGCTGACACCAGATCAGGTCCTGCGCACGCACAGGAAGGGACAACCTTGCAGATTAACCCCCTTTACTTTAGAGGAAACTCCCTGCAGGAGGTGGAGAGTTAATCTTACAAATCACTTAAAATGTGGTGTATTTTCATATTTTACTGTCATAAAGATGTATTATTACGAACACAAACACTACACAAAGTAGGTTTTAAAACTCAACAAAAAGTGTGTCGGATAAAGTCAAAACAAACCAAAGAGATGAGCAAAACAGAATGAAATGACAATATGATGAAAATAAAAGCTGGGAATGGTTAATGATACCCTCAGTAACAAACCAAGAAGTAAAAGTGAGCTGCTTGATCCTGACAAAGACACAACAGATCTTTATAGCATGTTGCTGACTCATTGCGTGGCCTGACATTAATGCCACTCTTTCTTCTGTCCTTCCCTGGGCACACCAGTTGCCAGGGCTGAGGTTGACACAGCTGTTGCAGGGGAGCCCGGTCCCGTGTGGTGAGGCAATGGACTGGAAAAGTCAAAGGTCAGAAGCATTTAGGCTAAAAGAGAGAACAGGTGACAAAGAGGTGAAGGCGACTTTGCTCCCCGTGATCACTGAAGGGACAGGAGATTTAGAACAGATGCTTTGAGCTCAGTAGATTCAGGAAAGAGGAACTGCAGGCAGCTACAGATTTTAATGATAAAGAGAAGATCCTACAGAGAAGAAACAGTGAAGAGTTTCAGGTGGTTAGTTACAACCTAAACAAATCATTTCTGTGTTTTTTCTCATCAAGAGACAATGTGAAAACTGATCTCAAAACAAAAGTAAAGCACCCATTCTGTCATGCCACAGTGGAGGGCTCCATAGTTAAACAAAAGGTGGTCACTTTTTGATTACATTATGTTTCATCTCTGTTATTCGCACTCCGAATTAGGCTCTGATCTGCTACTTGAGGCCCCAAAAGGTGTTAAAAACAGGAAACACATCTCTGTCTTTTCTCACCAATCAAACCAATTAAGACATAAAAGGGTTCTGGGTGTTACACCAGGGGGTCTGCGTGCCCCTAAATGGCCCTGTTGTAAGGGTCAGGCAGCCCAGAGTGACTGAAAGACAGGTGAGCTGCAATGTGGTGGATCAGTGTATGTATATTCCTCTACATATGTTGTGGTGTTGCTGTGGAAGCCCCACTGTGAGAGGCTGTTTCAAAATGTCATAATACATCATGTTTATTTACATGGCTCTTGACTGCAGAAACATTTTCAAAGGACGTCTGCCTGTATTTACAGTTGTAGCATCATTTTAATGTGGCAGTACAGAGTAAGAGCATTTCATTTAAAAGACTAGAGGTTGGTTCATAAAATCAATATGAACCAGAAACGTAATAGTTATACTAGTAATAATAGTTAGTTACATACAGCTATACAGAGCATACAGAAACCTGGCTATCAAAATAACAAAACCTGCACATCAGTAGTGGAGTATAATGTGGCTATTTCAATATGAATGTGCTTACAAGCAGTAAGAAAAAGCTAGTGATTCATTACTGTTGTTGACTGTTTGAATGGTGTGGTAAATTCAAAATCTATAGGTTTCACTGTATCAGATCATATATGCTTTACTTTAGCAGAATGTAATTTTCTGGGAAGTTTCTTGGAAAGAACAATGTAACTTAATCAGCAAAATATACTTATAGAATAAAAAGTAAAAGTGTTTATTGTACAGGGTTGTTGTATTACACATTATATTAAAGGGTTATTATTTACTGGTGAGTAATGATACATTAGATTTTATACGCTGATTATGTGTTTTGTTGGAAACGTCTGAGAAATAGCTAGTGACAGTAGCTGAAAACTAAATGTGGTGAGGTGAAAAAGACATCATTTGTAGATATATAAAGTAACATAAAACAGTACTCGAGTAAATGTGCACTTAGTTACATTCCATCTCTGGTTGAGTTTATGAGCAGCTGTTTCTTTGCAGAGAGATGCTTCATTTAAACCCAAGTAAATATTCATTAATAATGAATGCTTTATTTGAAACTTGCCTGCAGACAAATTTCACATCTTTGCTTGTTCAGTTGACTTGATGTGCCCCGACTAAAAGATTGGCAATTCAGACTAAGTGAACAATTTTTTCCCTACAATGTTAAGTTACTCAGTCCTTTCTAGGAACCTTGCTGTGAATTTACAGGACCCATAAAATAAAGCCTTGTATACAATACTACATTTACTCATGTATCAAGTACATACAGTGGTACATGGTGATGCATCAAAAAGCACACAGACTTTATATCATATATTACCAACATACAGTACATATTTCTGATACAGCTCTATAGGACAAACCCCAGTTTTATCTGCCATCACATTAAAATCTTTTCCCCAGTGCGATGTGGAACGTGTTCTCACATGGTCCTTTACTGTGGCTCCTGGTGGAAGAATGAATGCAGAGCAGCCTATGGACACTCAAGAGCCTGTGGGGGTCGTCAGTCAGCTGCCCCGACTCCCACCAAAAGGGAGTGACAACTGCAGGGAGAGAGCCAGCAGCAACAGCAGCAGCGGTCGGCCAGCAGCGGTGACACAGAGATAAAACAGAGATAGGGTTTATGGTGGGCAGAGAGTGAACGAGGGAGGGAAGGAGGGGATCAGCTGAATCAGCCGCCCAGCTGAGGATGTTTAAAGCAGGAGTCAGCGGTGATCAACGGCGATCTCTGTCCTGTCCAACTTGTCTGCTGGACCCTTCTAAAACCTCTTTTCAGGACACATGTCTGTTTGATTTGTAAACTAAAACCATTTGGCTGGTAACTGTTTCCTCAGGAGGTGGAAATCTTATTGCACTAAATGTTCCAAGGAGAAATCGTAGAGGTCATGGAATTTGATGTCACCCTTGGGCCAGTTGTTAGACACTCAAGTCCGTGCTTTCCACTATGACAGTTTTTCCAGCCTCATGTCAAACAGCTTTTGCTGGGATTTGGGGAAGAGTTAAATTATTTTTGATTCAGATTTTTACTGACTTGATACCACAATTACCCTATTTACAAACAACTTTCCTAACTAAGGTCCAACCAAGGGAATTTCTTACACATCATCCTGAATCTTCCCCTCCTCATTTCCTGTCATTAAGGCAAAAAAAAAAAACCCCAAAAACCGCATCCCTGTCTCTGACCTTATTTTGCTCATAATACTCTACAATAATGCTGTGTCAATGAGTCAGACTAATCTGGAAGGTGAAACACAGCGCTAACTGGCATTTAAACTAACACGACTAGACGCCTGTGTTATTGTGATTAGGCTTGATTACTGTATATCTTGTCATCTGTTGTTCTTGTTTTTGTCTCCTTCTCTCTATCGCGTGTCCTCAGCCAACTGTGTGGGCTCAGAGAAGACAATGTGCTGCTGTGTGAAGCAGTCAGTGAGTAACTGCAGTCACCATCTTTACCACTGCCATTTGTCGACCTGTCAATCATGTTGTGTATAACTGACAGGGGTATAGACATTGGTACAAGGTATAACTATAACAAAATGAAAGCTGCAGTAATGATAAAGAACATTTAGTTTACATAGAGCATAGGTTTTTATGCTATATTCTCAAAAACGTGTCCAGTTTCAACCCCACACCCACCCAACACCTCCTCTCGTCCTCTCCATCCCCCCTCATGGGAGGTAACAGCTGTGGTGTCACCCCGAGTCACATGACATGGGCAGGTGGGAGAAACCTATGTGGGACATCCATCCCCCCTTTCTTCCCTCCTATTCTCTCTCTCTCTGAATGTCAAACCTCACACAATATGGGCATGGATACACACACACACATACACACACACATGCACAATCTCATCTTTTCAAGGGTGTGGCCATTTTGCATTGCTGGAATGTGCTCCGTGTTTGTAACTCATACTGTATCTCTGATCTCCCACATTGATGAAATTCCACAGACAAAAATCTCTCCCACTCCAGTCCCTGCTTGTAGCTGCCATGTTGCTGACTCTCCCCAGAGACTGTCAGCTACTAGAAAGAGCATCTACTCATGCGTGGCCCTCGTGACCTTACAGCTCTGTGGCTCTGATGCTCTGAGAAAGTTCACCGCAACTCATATACAGTATTTAATAATGATGATAAAGGCCCATTAACTTCATACATATTTTGGCACTGCAGTATCACAGCTGCTAAAAAATGCGACAGAAAGGCAGAATTTGACTTGCAGATATGTATTTGAGGTTGATTAAAACATGCCAAGCCATGGTAATTCTCCACAAGAAATTACCATGGTCACCACCAAAACTGAGCATAGCTTACAAATTCACAGACATACAGTAAGCAGCTAGACAGGAAAAACTAAGAGGTTGAATCAGTTGAAATAACTGACTTACTTCAGTGTACTTTAGTAGAGGCATGTCTCTACGTAGGAGATGACTTTTAAATTTACTTTTCATTATGACAAACCTTACTTGGACATTATATTACTGTAAAAAAAAAAAACTACTGATCAAGAAAGTTCTGTTTTTTAATATATGTACACACAAAAAGTGACTTGACAAAGCAGTGTCAGGTTACTGCAGTGAGCACTTTTATTGAGCTGTAGGACTGAAATTCTTACATGGGAGTTACATATCCACCTCACCACAGTAAGGTTATTCAAATTTAGTTAATTAATCTTTAGTAATAGTTACAGTGTTTGACGTTACTGTCAAACACTACTACTGTTTTATTTGGTGTCTCTCAGTAGGAACACAATGTGCTGGCTCAGTTTCTGGGGACAGTATTTTCTAACGGACTGCCCGGTGCGAGGCGTCATTCAGCTAATAATCACGATTTAACGTTAAATTCACTTCAGTGTCACTGTAGTCTTTTCCTTACATGTAGCGAATTAAAATGACTTGTTCCCACAGACGCGAACTGGCGACTTAATATTAAAATCAGAAGTTTCCCTTTATTTTCTGCAGTATGGCGACGACGGCGCTTTTCACTGCACACTGACCATTATTTTGGAAAACAGACTTATAACAGGTTGGTATCTGTAATTAATTCAACACAGACTCATAGTAAATATTCATGAGCTTGAACAGTTTAGCTTTTTAGAGACTCGTTAGCAGCACCGTGTTGTTAACACGTGAACTTCATTTAACGCTAAGTCGATGTAGTAATAGGACGAACATTTAAAGCTGCGCATGAACGGTTAGCTACATGTCTCCCGTTTACAGTGTGATACCTGTTCTTTCTGCAGACAATGTTACTAACAGCTGGTCGCCTCTCCAAAGTGCTGCAGCTCACCCTGGCGGTCATCAAACCAGACGCTGTGGCTCATCCTCTGATGTTAGAGGTCAGCTCATATCACATTCACACTGTAACCTCTGTCAGGTGCACTGCATTAGAGGGTTCATCTTTTACTTTAAAGGACTATTGCTGCCTGTGAGTCTTTGACAGTGAGCATTGCTGTCAGATAAAGACCTCTGTGTGCTGTGTGCTGCACTATAGGGTGACATTATCTTCCCTCTTCTCATAGTCTTTCCATAATATATGGACACAAAAACTACCAACAGTCAACTAAACATATTACCCACAATGTACAATTATTTGAATGCAAAATTTTACATAGTTTATGTCAGTTCCACAATTTTGACCTTACATGCTGAAATACAGAGTGAATAATATTTGAGGTTCTGAGCACCTTATTTAGAAATGTTGTAAGATTTAGACTGTGGAATAAATGAAACTTTTGATTGATAAACCAAGCATCATTCATTCAAGAAAATAATCTCAGGAAGTGGCCTGTTCCATGACGCCACCTAGCCTGCTCTGCTCTTCTTGTTATTTAATTCAAACAGTAACTAAGCTTCATTTGCTGGCTTGATAGATTCAGGAGCCCTGAGGCCTCAAAGTCATGAAAGCTGTGTCAGTCATAAAATATTCCATTAGCGAAAGGTCTAATTTCAAAAGCCTCTTAAAGTGGACCTGTTTTCTTCTTAATAAAAAGCATAACAGTGACCTTTTGTATGCACTCATAAGTATTATCCTTCTGGTAAGTGTAGCAGATGGTGTAATAATATTAAAATGCTGCCCCTTTTCCTTTTAGTTTTGTAGAAGAGCTCTGCACACAGTGCCGTGCATGTAATCATGAGCCAAACATATTTAAATATACAGTTGTGTATTCAGTATCAGCAGCTACCATGTGGCACAACAAGGTAAAAGTTTTTTTCCCTCTCAGGCTCTTCACCAGAGGATCCTGGACAACAACTTTGTCATTGTCAGATGCAAAGATCTCGTGTGGAGGAGGCAAGACTCGGAGAGGTTTTACGCCGAACATTCAGGTGGGAATAGGACTGATTTCTGCTCAGTAGTATTAAAATGAACACAGCTTTGATTTGATTGTGCCATAGAGATTACATCTGAATAAACAAATGAGTCAGCAACCCGTTTTAGCAGGAATGTGTAGGTTAGAACGAGTGATTCATCCATCACTGTACTGCTACAGCAGCCACACTGAGCCATTGTAGTAAACCCACTTATTTTGCGTCTTAGGTCGATTCTTCTTTCAAAGACTTGTTGAATTCATGTCAAGGTAAGCCTCACCTCACACAAAGATATAAATGTACAAATCCTAAATCATTACAGTAATTGCATGTGTAAAACCACTGTTGCTTTATATGCCTTTGGATAAATGTGTTTTTTGTCTGATGTATTGGAAATGAAATGACGAGGAAATTTCCATACCACATAACCCCACTGGGCCGGTGCAGAAATAGCTCGCCTCGGTTGACGTTGCCTCCCATTTCATGCTCAGCAAGTCACCAGTAAATCATTTTCTGAAATTTCACAACAGGAGTTTCAATTATCAGAGGACTGCCGTGTTTAGCGCAACACCCCTGGAGCAATTGTCTCGAAAATTGCCACGCAGCCCGCTCAACAATAGCTCCGCATGCGGCGAACACCCACTGGATCGCAAACGGTGCTTGTAATCACGCCGTCGTATTTGTCCTTGTCACAGCAGAGAAATCAGTAGTTGCTACAGCAACCTTTCTGTGGGAGCTGGTAGTGTTATTGGAATCATAAGAAGCATCTTAAGCGTGTCAGCTCCAGTTGGTATTGTTTTGCTAAGACTGATAAACCAATATCTCCGCATCCAGGATGTGTATTTATGGCTGAGCTGTCTTCCCAGGAGGTTCTGGAGTGAACAGATTGGTTTTGTATGAAAACCCAATCAAAGCCTAGAAAGCATCCAAAGCTCTGTGTGTAACAGCCACACAGAGCACTGTGTGTTATGTGGCACTAACTGCTGTCAAATTCTTTGCCACAGTGGTCCAATGCGCGCGTACATTTTAGCCAGAGAGGACGCCATACGTCACTGGAGAGAACTGATGGGACCCACCAAAGTGTTCAGAGCCAGATACACCTCCCTGCCTCCATCAGGGCCAGTTTGGACTCACAGACACACGGAACACAACTCACGGCTCAGGTGGGAAACATGTAGATCGTCACACATTTCAATATGCACGACTCCTGTGTGTACATTTAAACTTAATCCTGCATTGGAAAATACTTAAACTTATATTTGCATAAAGTTTTATCAGTAGGAGACTGTTGACTGTTTTAAAGCTTCATGGACTGAAACTACACCAATGCAAGTTCTCAAAGGTCTTATTATTCAACAATACGTCCAATGCAACTTATCATTGAAGTCTTAGGGTCAAAGCTAGATGTTTGCTCATATGTAACCCTGTACTTCCAATAACCATTTTCAGCCTTTTATTTTCAGTGCACTGAGGAGTTAGTAGATTTTCAAACCTCATCTTTCTTTTCATCACTTCTCTAGATTCTGTTGAGTCAGCACAAAGAGAAATCAGTTTCTTCTTCCCAGACTTCTGTGTGGAGGAGTGGATGGAGAAAGACGAGCCACTGTTCAGATCCGGACAGATACATTTTGATCATCAAAAAACAGATCCACACGCTTTCGGCGCAAAGCTGACCCCAGAGCTGCTGTTACAGTCACCGATCAGGTCAAAGACAAAAGCAGAAAGACTCTGCCGTTGAGTATCCATCGCTCATAGAAAAATGCAAGCCACAGAGGTGATGCCACATGCTGTATGTGATACTGTCATTGTGCATGTTAATTGTTCAACTCAATTCCCCAAGTGCCAATATGTTCATCCCACGTCTGTGTTATTAAAAGTGATTTTCCCTCCAAGCCATGTGCAGTAATTTAAAATAAAGGACTGTTTTTGTTGATTTATTGTCATTAGAAAACACAGATGACTAGATAAGAAAATCAGACACTGTATTGTACAAAACAACACCATGTAGTAAGACCAGTTTTCACATCATCATCATCATAAACTCTATACCCTCCAGGCTTCACTGTAAATAGTGCAGTCATCACAGTCAATTTCAGTTTCCTGAGCCATACAGATTGTAGCACAGCAGCAACTACACATTGTGTATCAATGTCAAATAACAAAACTATAAAATATTTATGCTTTGTGAATATTTAATAATGTTAAATGATACTGTGATAATACTTCTACACATATTTTGAGAAATTTGAATGTGCCAAATTATGATTTCCTCTAAATTATTTTCAACACAAGCTGTCTGCTGAATTGTTCATTTATATTTGCTCTGTTACTGTTGGTACTGTAAAATGTCATGTTTTGTATTTTCTTTACCAAACTACAGTTTTATATGTCATTGTGTTAAATGTATCAAAGTAAAGTTAAGCGTTGTGGTAACAGGCACCATAGAAATACATCTCACGGTATTCAATACAACACGGCCTAGTTAAACTTCTTTGTTTTTTTGTTTTTTTTTAAGAAAATGAGAAAATGAGCCATATTTTTGATGAGTATCTAAATTTTAGAGTTCAGAGTCTCACGTATCCCTCTTGAGCTTCATCAGCCTTCAGATGCTTTTAAGTTTTCTCCACAAAAATAACGATTGCTTCATCTATTTCATTTCACAGTCAACGTTATTCTTTGGCTTCCTCCCGTTTTATACCCTGCACTCAAGTGTTTTGTGTGGCCACCTGTTTCAGAGTTTCCACTGGTTTCATGACCTCGTAGGTGGTGAGGGACTTCTTCACCTTCCCGTTCTTGTCCACCTGATGGATGCTCTGTGTCACTGTGATGGTCACCTGCTTTGTTGACATACGATTGTCCTGCCATTTTGTCTGTTAATGGTGAAGGATGAACGATGGGACATAGTAAATATACATACTAAATTTGAGCTGTGTAGTGTGTTTTTTTATCCTTTTCTGTTTAATTGAACATTTGAAAATATGGCAGAAATGTTTGATGTTCCAAATTGACTTGGCAGAATTTAAAAAACACCCA
>NW_026116661.1:0-11258 GCF_001640805.2 Lates calcarifer
ATAGATAGTGACAAAGGAAAATAATAAAAGTCTTAATATTTTTTGTTAGTTTTGTTTATACCTCTAATATGAAGACAGGTGAGGATTGAGATCATGGTAAACAATCAATAATAAATTGACACAGGTAAGACATTAATACGTGTTTTTAGGTCAAATTTAACAGGGTATTACTGACAAAAGTAGTTTGATAAACAGATCCATATGAACCATTCTTCAAAGCTTTATACTTAAATAGAAAAAATTGACCATGATAGAAAATCAACAAAAATATCAAGAAATATAAAATTCACAGACCGTCACCGCTAAAAGAAGACCTAGAGATTTTCACTTACCACATATTTCCCTGTCACCTGGTAGACTCCGAGTCTTTGGTGGAGGAGAAAGTGCGGACTCCCTCCTTGGGACCTGTCTCCTTCTCTTCGTCTTTCTCGGTAGAGTCAACCTCTGTCGTCAAGCAGCCTCTTCCAATTCCGTCTCCTCCACCTCTGTCTTCATTCCTCCACCTGGGACTTGGGACATGGTCCACCTCACCATACCATGCACTGCCCTGACATCTTAAACCTCTGGGAAGGGGAACACCCATATTCCCCTGCTTATGTGTCAGCTCTCACACAATAAGTGGACCAGTCCCTAAGGCCTTCGTTTGTCCCCTTCACTGTAGACAAGAAGACGGGACACCAAAATCACTTTCATTCACCTGTTCATCTGGGGAGAAAGGGATTTAGAGCCTTTTGGTATCTAGTATTTTACTGTGATTCTTTGCCAGAGATGTTGTCAGTTTGTAGCAGAGACGCATGCTACAAACATGTGAATCATATTACAATCACCACTGACAGCAGTATAATAACTTGACATTAATCACACCATTTAGACCATTTAGACCACTTTTTTCATGAGCCACCAAACTGTTTAAAGCTGCATATCGTTGCTTTGGCTTTAACCTCAACATCAGTCGATCCTGTAAGTGTGAACTAAACTGATTTAACCCCTATTCTTCACAATGACTGTTATCTATAATATTGTCCTATATGGCAAATCCCATCCATTCATGATATGAATATAAGATAAAACAAATCAAAATGTCTAACTGCTGTTACTCTAAAGCAAATTCTATTACCTAATTTAAGATTTCATTATATATTATATCATATATCAAGCAGTCACCTGGTGGGCTTAGTATACAGCATGACACACAGAGTAATAAATCCTTGGCAGCAGCTACTGCACAGATAAGGCAGCCACAGATACAGAGCAGGTTTCAGAGCTCTGTCTGCAGACGGAAAAGTGGTTCTGTTTTTATGGACTGTTGTTAGAATTTATTTATCTGATCACCTGGGCTGGTACAATTGTTGACTTAAGTTACTTGACTTTAAGTCATAAGGCGTATGGTCTGGGGTTTCTATTGCTTAAAAGTCTGCGGCTGTAAAGCACAGTTTCTCTTCTGCTCCGTTAGCAGTGTATAATGGAAGTATAAACCACTATATGTTACACAGCTATCATAGAAATTTGGCTACTAGAGAAGATGTTTCGTAATATAACCTGCGTACCAAAGCAGCCTTCAAAGTGTGGTAACACAGTTTTTAACATTTGAGACAAAACTGTATTTTTCTCGAAAACTCAGTGGTTTGTTTTACTGGTCTGAGTTAGACATTTTAAATATAAAAATGCAAAGCATGTATGAAAATGTCTCAGTCAGTAAAATAAATAAATAAATAAATAGGACCATTTTACTTTGAAGCATAAAGGAGGAAGTAATTTGACAAGAAAAGAAAGAAGAAAAAGGAAGTGTGTGCAACTGCGATTTCTCACAGCGTCTTTCAACTTTGCATGGAATGGACTGACAGAGAGCCAACAAGGAATATTCATCAGTTCATTTTGGGTTCATTCATTTCATTATGAAAACTTGGATTGCCATTATTCTCACTGCTTTTGCAGTGGGAGCCTCAGCTCAAAATGTAAGAGTCTTTCTTGTTATCCAGTAACATTTTTTTCATGTTACAAGTAGTGACATGTTGGTGATGTTGGTGGCTAGAGAAAGAAAGAAGAAATTGTGAATTATTTATATTTGATTATAGTAGTTATATGGATATGGATATGGATATATTATAAAGATAACTTTGTATACAAAAGTTGATTTGATCTAATTATAGTTACCACATGTTTTGGTTTGGGGACAGCAGATATTCAGAGCTCCTAAGTCAAAATGAGTCTTCACTGATTTCATTATTTAGAGTCTGATGCATTGCTTGCCTTGTTTCACAAACTTATATTTCTTTGGAATTGATGCAGTTCTGGAAATAACAGACTCGACAATGCAGCCCCATGTGTAGGCCGTAACATTAAAGGTGGGGATCTATTAGCAGAAATATAATAGTAGAATATAATATACAAAAATATGTTTTCTTTAAGTGTGTAATCATGTAAAACTAATCATCGTTGCATTTTTGTTCGCGCTTCTATGAGCAGTTTATATCTGCATAGGAGAGGTTCCTCTTCCACAGAGTCCATGTTGCACCATCATGTTTTTACAGTAGCACATTAACAGTACCAGTGTCTGCCATTGCTTATAGTTTTACAGATTAACTACTAAATACAACATCTAAATATACAGTGTTTCCTCTGTGGTGAATGTGTGGGGGTGGGTTGACATGGTTATTCAATAATCAATGATAATTAAAAAAAAAACTTGCAGGAGAGGACTCTAGCTTTCCTGTTATCAGCAGCAGAGCCACTGCTGTCAAAGTGCATACGTTTAAAATGACTTTCAGACATTTGGGGTAACGTCTGTCATTGATGATTTTAAAGACACTTAATAACGCTTGTGGGCTTTTCTTGTGTTTAACATAATGTCTCCTGTCCTCCTCCATTCCGTGTGTGTGGATGAGCTACTCACACACACATGTGAAACAGGAAAAGAGGAGATAAACACATAAGTGACAACAAAACACAGTTTTCTTGACAGAGTAGCCTAGTCAATGCGGTAGCTGATGCTGTTTTATCATATGTCAGCCAATATAGACTCTACAGCCCAAAAACAGAATGTTACAATAATCAAGTCTTGATGAGATAAATGTGTGAATTAGAAGTTCATCATCTGCCATGGAAAGGGAACACTGAATCTTACCTATGACGTGTAGGTGAAAAAAGGTGTCCTGACATCTTTAATATGCTGATTGAAGGAGAGAGCAGGGTCAAATGTGACACCCCAGATTATTGGCTGTGTTACTTTGAGAAATCACATGGTTGTCAAAAAATTATTGTTACTTGATCAAATGCTTGTCTATTTTGTACTGGCCAATGACCAGCAAGTCAGAGAGTCATCAGCCTTTATGGCCACATATAGCTGGGTATCATCAGCGTAGCAGTAAAAATGAGACAAGAATCACAAAGTGCGAGGAGCTGGTGGAGACCTAGTAAGTCATTTCATCCTCATCAGCAGTGTGGAGGGCTGGTATTAGGATGAATCATTTAAATGTTCAACACTGAAATGTTTACCTTGATGTCATTTTCTTTTCTCCAGCTGGTCCGTATCCAGCTGACTCACAAACCAGTGACAACTCCACTGAATGCTCCCAATTTGAAGGCGTGAGTATATCTAACATTCCTCATTCATGAAAGAACTAAGAAAGTATAACCACATAGTTAGATTAAAGTGTCAATATTTCCTAATTGTAATACCTTGCCCTGATACAGTGCCATTGCGGATGCCATTCACAAGCGTTATGACAACTTCAACAAGGACATGGTGGAGGAAGTCCAGGTGAGTGCGTGTCCAACTGGGGGGGAAAAAACACGTAGTTTTGTCACAATACTACAAAGTCTTCATTCAGTATCCTAAAAAGACGCCACTAACTGAGTAACAAAACATCCTGTCTGTCTTTCTGCAGTATGACCCTGATGCCCGTCTCATTGTGGTGGATGTGAAGAAGCCAATGGGAGAACGCAAGAGTGACCTGACCAATATGGCCTATTACATGGAGAAAGATGTATGCTGAAGCTTTGTATAATATACTGAATATATATTTCTGTTTTCTAGAAGGCTTAAGGAGAGGCCTGGCAACTTACCCTGTCATTACTCATCATTTTTTTTCTTGTAGGTCAAGATGCTGCCCCTGTTCAAGAACCAGGACAAGTTTGAGCCCACTGTGGGCAGCCAGAAGCTGGAGATGGAGAACATCCTGGTCTACTATGTGGATGAGAAGGCCCCCACTTTCACCACAGATAGGGCCTCTGGGGTGTTTTTGACCCTCAGACACTCTCACTCACATTGGTACTTGCTGCCTGCTGCTTCACAATCCTTCAGGTCAGCAACTGAAAAGAACAAGAGTGAGACAAAAGAGCTTAAGACATACTGAAACTGATTATCTTGTCAACTCATTTTTTTTAGAAAATGTTTAGAGGTCCAATATTTCAATTGATTAACTCCAGATAAAGTTTTGCAATATGCATAATATTTTCTTTATTTTTAAAACATGTTTATCTCATTTTAAAGTAGGAATAAAGTCTCTCAAAGTCTTTCTTTTTTATTATCTTTAATTTTGTTTATTCAATGTTTAACTCCATGAACACTTTCTGCAATAAAATGTTATTGTCTTTTTAATTTCAAAAATTCATCTCAAAAAGATATCTGACATGTCATCCACCTCTGTTCTTGAATTAGGAAGTAAAGTCTTGATTTGACCTAACTGCAGTGTATGGTATCTTCCTTACTGTATTTTGTGTTTCCACAGCCTACTTCCATCCTACTGGAACAATGAATTGTAACAGTTAGGGTAACTCAGATAAATCTGTTATCCTGACTCACTACCCAGAGAACTCATTTTTCAATTAATCTCAAAATTAATGGAAGTTATCCAGAGTTCCTGTAAGTCCTTTATGCATTGATATAAATGTTTTGTCATCATTCTCTCAACCTAATATTAATCCATACTATGCATTTTGAACAACTGGACTCCTCTGAACCAATGTCCAAGTATTATCCCACTATAGGGAAAATTTGGTTGCAGCCAAGTGTTAAATATTCCATCATAAATACAACATAAAAGACAACATAGCTGTCAGAACACAACAATATAGTGCAATACGAAATCACTACATGTGAAGACAAAAAACTGCTCAGTACCAGCATTTGTGCAAATTCAGCCCACAAATTTTAGTGAAAACAAAAGAGTCTTTGAGTCCTATGAGTTGGGACTCTGTACCCTTTACCTGAAGGTAGAAACTCAAACTCCATCTGCAGGGTTGGTCAGTACAGTCCAATATGGTGTAGCCTCCCCTTGTGTCCTGGGCCCCGGTTTTTCAAAAGGTTTAATCTGGATAAAATTGATCTGGATTTGGTAATCCTTTTTTTTTTTTTTTTTTTTGCCATCCATGATCACATAATCCATTTTACTTTTGAGACGGTTTTTTCAAAGCAACATCGGATTGGATCAATCTGATCCGGACAGAAACTTTTCAAGATCACCAAATCTGGATAACCAGCGCTCTAACAGGATAGGAAATCACAATGTAGAACTATAGATATGTAAAGAGCAACAAGCAGAATAGCCAGTGTGGGGTCAGTACAAGTTTATTTTTATTTGAAACAAAAACACACACACACACAAAAAAAACACCCTCTTCCAGCAGTCCGCTCATCTGAGACCTACAACAAATAATAAAACATTACTCACAAACACTGTACATTGAGGATTAGAACAAGTTTCAAATATAGATGTATTGAATTAAATAAAAAGGTTTAATGTCAAATACTCAACAATAATTTCAGATCTTCATCTGATGTGGAGAGACCAGCTTGTCTGAGCTTGGCCTTTAGGAGGTGGATCTTAAGTCCGGCCTTGGTTTGCTGTAGTTTGGTGAGAGTCAGTTGTTCCGCTGCCAGACAAATTTGTACTTCTGCCCTTTCAGTCTCTTTTTGCAGAAGTGCCTTGTAATCATCATCTTTGTTTGATGAAGCAAACAGGATGTGCAATAAGGGACACAATAGTTAGACACTATTTCTGATTTGGATTTGTTTTGCCACCAGTGATGCCATTGACATTGCTTTGTTATTCTCTTTTATCATTGCATGCATCGGTAAAAAAATAATCTAAAAACAAACAAAAATATCTTTGATTGTGATGAATACACATTAATTAATGACAGAATTAAATATATTATTTGTGGTCAATATTGACAGCTGTTTGGGGGATTATTTTATGAGGCCAAACTCTTTCTACTTTGCTGTAGGCCTATACTGAAAGGCTGAATATGTTATAGCCTACATAATCACTGTAGCCTGATGGATGAACAAATCAAATTAAAACCTTTTGAATAAATAGGATATCTTGTAGGCCATACTGCATGATCCAAATATAGTATTATTTGATACAATTTTGAAGTTTCATCATATTTTGGGCCTGAAATCCATGCTGAATCCACCCTTCTGATGGGATCAGTATAATCTAGAGTTTTTGGATCAAAGTGATCCCAATCCTACTAAAAAGTTCTAAAAACCCCAAACTAAAGGTTTGATCTGGATCAAAACCAAGATTGGATTACGTGATCTAATCCGATTACGTAATCCGTTTTTTCTTTTGAAAAACCCATTTTCAAGATTTGATCCAATCTGTTATCCAAAATCTGAGCGGATTACTTTTGAAAAACTGTTCCCTGTTGGTTGCAAAGATCAGAAAGCTGAGCTTGATTCACCCCAGTAACTTTACTGGCCAGACTAACAAACTACAAGAATTATTTTTTATCACAAAATAAAGACATTGTTGTACCAAATCTTGCTACATTTTTGTTTTTATTTGCTATTTTTTTCACCTTTATTACTGAAGCATGTTTTACTTTTATTACCTGCAGTAGAACTTCAGACCATGTGATGCAGTGTGACTGATCCAGATTTAGGAGAGGGTAGAGAGCTAGGATAAGTCAGTTTGGACCGAAAGACTATTCCTCTACCCAGCCTACTTCTGGCTAATGTCTGATCCAAGAAGATGGAATGGATGTGGTGGTACTCAGACTCACTCAGCAACAGGAGATTGAAGACAGTTGTGGCCACATCTTTGCACAGACTTAGCTTTGTTGCAATATCACAGATCAAGCTGTTGCACAGACAGACCATTGCCAAACCAATGGATTCCAGCAGAATGAGGGGATTGAGACTCTATTTGCAATGATAATGCCTGGTGCTCAGTGTGGATGGACAATGTTTACCAGATGTCAAGTTTTAACTCACCAGTGTGTTGCTGTTGTTTACATTCCTCCAGATGCAAACTCAAACTCAAATTTAATGTCTTTATGAGTGACATAGAGGGATTACATTTGTAATTTTGTTATATGATGATAATTAAATTGAATCTTGAATCTTAAATTCCCAATGACAGAATGCTCAGACAGAGGTGGGAATGATATGGACAATGAACAACCTGTCGATACCACTGATGATACTGTGTGGGACTTTATTGAGACCACAGTAGAAGGACTTTCTCCAGGGGTCAGAGCCATTTTTATCAGATACTCTGTGGCAAGGCAAAGTCCCAGACTGAACATCATCAAAAAATACTGCATCTATGCTGAGACTGTTGTTCAGGATGAAAGAAATCAACAAATGAAGGAATCCAAAGCAACAGCTGAAAGGTTCCAGATGGTTCAGCTGGCTTATTATGCTCCATCTGGAAGAGAAAGAGGAGGAGGCAGAGGCAAAAGCCTAGGACGAGGGACAGGCAGCAGCTTCTCTTTTTAGTACTGTACTGTTTGTCAGAAGTGTGGTCAACTGGGTCACTAGGCTACAGATCGCATGCCATAAGGCCAGAGGAATTGGATGGCAAGCGAGGAACATCGCTTCCACAACCTGTCAATGCGTCCATGAATAGATCATTTGGAGACAGGAATCAAATCATCACAAGGATAAAGACTGTGCAAGCCTCAAATCCTGCCTCCTTCAAGTGGAGTGTCAAAAACCCCTGATAAGTTACTTTTGATCTATAATGCCTTTCTCTCCATGATGTAATTAAGTTGTATCCTGTTGAATGTGAGGGTTTTGGTGTGTCAAATGTACACCATTCATTTATTGTCTGAGAATGTCCAGCAGATAAGGCCGGAAGAAACTTGCTATGTGTTGTAGGCCTGACTATTGTTTACACAAAAAATAGCTTGATATTGAAAAAAATCTGACTCCACAGTTCTTAGGTATGATTATTGTTGGAATATATAATATTGATCCTCTTCAGTTACACAGCAATTTTATTATTTCGATGAGGCCCATGGTGATGGAGTGTTTGTGGTGGACGACCAATGCACTTATGTAGCACATGAAGGTGCAAATCAACAATTTGAACAAAAGAAGATTGACACAGTGTTTAGAGGCCTGATTGTGTGGAATATGCATGGGGGATCAAAGTATTATTATTATTTACTTAGGTAGATCAGGATGCTGCTATTATGTTCACCTAACATTGGTAGTAAATGTAATTCAGATGAAAGATCAGTATGCCTCTTTACAGACAAATGTAGATGCAAACACCCTCAGAAGTAACTGGTAACATAAAGTGACAGATCTGCCCTCAGAGGTGCCTGTGCAAATAACACACACTCCTTTGTGAGCTGCTTGTAATTATCCTTAGCTTCCTATCTGTAGCCAGAGAAAAGGTTTTGTAATACTACCTGTTTGCCAAAGTAGCCTTCAGAGTGTGGTTTTTAACATTTAAGTTTCACAAACCATATTTACAGGAAAACACTATACCTTGTTTTATGGAAATTATGTCTGGCTTTAAGAGTGACAGTTTTGTGAAATAAAGAAATGTAATGCATGTATGAACATGTCTCAGTAAACCACCATATTTCTTCTCAACACTCCTCCCACCCCAACAGCACAGCATTTAGCATCCATACGTCATAAACTGACGGTAAATTACATAATGATTCTTATAAAATGAAAAAAAATCTCATCAGCCATATTTTTACATTGTGTGGCCAAATTCTAAATTTAAACCATATGACTGAGACTTGCATATGTAATGCAGATTCATGAGATGAAGTACAGTACTGTGAAAAATTAAGATACATAATTCATATAATTTACCGTGCTTGTTAATCAATACCACACTGAATAAAGAGAACTTAACGTTTTAATAACTTGTCTTAAAGCCTGAAAATACAAAATACTTTACACACATTGAATTATCTCTATCTTATATCACATTGATTTCTACCTCCTACACCTGACTTCAAATGAAGAATGCTGTGAATTAAAGAGGTCTAGTGATGAAGATCTTTCTGTTAAATTATTTCAAATAAGTGATGATGTTTTTATCCCACTCAGTGTACAGTGTTGGAGACTTATGGCATGTCTGTGACAGGCTTCAGTGTCTTTAAAGGAGTAGTTTGAGATTTTGGGAAATATGATCGATCCACTTGATCAATCCACTTGATTACTGAATGACATCTACTAATGACTGAGGCTAATGAAACTGTTGGTGAGAATATTTCTCAGACAGATAATCTCTATGAGAGCTGAGGCTGTGACTCAGCTTTGTCATGGAGTCGAGCATGACTCACAACACCTGAGAAATGTTTTCCCAACCTCTGGTTTCTGTTATGTACCTGCTCAGACAGTTGATGATGTCATCATATCTCAATTTTTCTTAGTTTGTAATAAACTAGATACATATTTAGACTTATTTTGTGCACATCTTAGGATATTTTAGCTGTATGTAATAAAATATGAACAAGAACACACAACTTTGGACACAGCTTAATGGTTTGAAAGTACCACATCATTGTAGATATGATGTGTAAAAAGCTATGGGGAAACCTACACAAGTATAAATACACATAGTACTAAAATATTAGAATATTACAATGGTACAATATAATATACTGGGAATCCATGAATACCATTATATAAGTGACTGTAAACTATCTGACGTGTTGTTATTATTGCCACTACTAAGACTATCATTATTATTAATACTGTATATTATAAACTATACAGTATAATATATACTAGTACATTTGCTTTGCTTTCCTATTTCTGTACAGTCTACTTTTGCTATTTTGCATGTTTATAAAGTATGTTTGTCCATTGTCTGTATCTGTATACTGTATCTCTGTCTATCTTTGAAATCCCATAATACTTTTTATTTTACACTAATAGAACATATAATATTTTTAAGGAAAAGGTAACTATAAACCGTAGCCCATAGAATTAGCCATGGTTTCACTATGATCACTGCCAAGAGGCAGAGTCTGTAGGAAGTGAACCACAAAACTACTGTATGCATAAAACTACTTTAAGACAGAGGTGTGTTTTTCATTGTTTAGTTTCTTCTAACCGAAAATATTACACATTTTTTCTGGACATTTTTGATTTGTTGATGAGCTAAAAAACTAAAATGTCAACATGAGAGAGAGAGCGAGAGAGAGAGAGAGAGAGAGAGGGGAGATATCCAAATATGGTCATACCGGAAAACAGGTGCGTTTTTGTCCTACCATCCCCTCCCCCGTCTCTTCATCGACGTCATGAGACTACCCGTCTTATAAATTTACTTCATAGCTGCTCTGTATCAGTTCGACAAGAACACGTAAACGGTAATCAGTAATTATCTCTACATAGTTACTTAACTTAGGTAGTGCGCGCGCTGTTTTGAGTCCTTACTTTTGTGTGCGCGCGCTCCTTGAGTTTCTCTCTGAACAGGTTTGACCAGGATACACCTGCGGGAAGAAAAAGGAAGGTCTGTGAGCCTCCGCGGTATTCTTCACTTCATCTTTGACCTTTGTGGTCGACGGACGCACAGAAAACGACTAGGAAACTTTATTCTTGAATTCATTTTTGAGAATTTCATCATGAAAATTTGGATTGCTCTCGTCCTCGCTGCTTTTGCGGCGGGAGCCTCAGCTCAAAGCTGTAAGTAGTGTGATTTATTCAACTGTATCGGGCGAAAACGTCTTACAGAGCAGTTTTTGGCTTGGCATGCTCTTCGATAACCTCATTTAAATAGTACTGTTTAATACTCGAACTGCTTTAATTACGAAACAGGAACAATAAGGTGAAACATTAATTATGTTCTTACTGGCTGTAGTTAATTAATACTGACCTTTCTTACCTGCAGTGCAGTGTTCAGCCGTACAAAGTGCTTTTATTACCGACAAGAGTTGTAAAAGGTGGAGTTTAAAGTCGTTTTTATACCAAACGCAGTTAGTTTCGTTGGTGAGTGGGGGTTGGGAGGATTGTCCCGCTCTTTGGGACTTCGTTGTTTCGAGAAACCAACGCC
>NW_026116662.1:0-31356 GCF_001640805.2 Lates calcarifer
TGCTGTGATGTGATGTTGGAGATGTGCCACAATCTGATATCCATTGCTACTAATGACTTTTGAGTGTTTGGCTGGTGTAATCAAATTGTCACCTTCTGCTCAGCCTGATCGCCACTCTGAGAGAAGCAGCACTATTAGAGGCTGTGTCTCAAACTGTTACTGTGTTGTCAAAGTATGTACAGTGCTGCAGACAGACATGTGCTCCTCTCACCTCACACATGAAGATGATGATAATCCAATATACAATAAAAAATGTGTAACATATAATAAATGCATGGTAGAATAATGAATTTTTCAAAATCTGTTTATAGAGATTTACTGGTAGCCAAAAATTGCATCCCTTGGTGGAAAAGGGATACTTTTCCTTTTTCTATCAAAGGGGACGTCAGAGTCCTAAAGTTCCTGGTCGACTCTGTTCCTCCTCAGGATAATATCAAATGAGAAGTCTGAAGCAGAAGGTGTGACTCTGGGCAACTTACCAATTCATCTACCACTATCAGACAGATGACTGTGTGGTTATATCTGCTGGCTGCAATAGATGCCATCTGGAAACATCTGGTAATATGAAGTAGAAGTAGTGTGTGAAAAACACTGCAGAAGCAGTGTGTGAAAAACTAAGTACACCCCATGATTCAGTAGCTTCTAGAACCACATTTAGCATCAGTGGCTTGAAGTAATGGTTTTCTGTATAACTTCAGAAGTCTCTCACATCATTATGGAGGAATTGGCCTGCTCTTCTTTGCAACATTGCTTCAGTTCATTGAGGTTTGCAGGAATTTGTTTATGCACAGCTCTCTTAAGGTCCACCACAGCATTCCACTCAGGTTGAAGTCTGGACTTTGACTGGGCCATTGCAACACCTTGATTCTTTTCTTTTTCAGCCATCCTGTTGTAGATCTGCTGGTGTGCTTGGGGTGCTACTTATCTTCTAAATTCCTATGGAAGCAGTAAGGCTGTACTTAATTTTTCACACACACTGCTTCTGCATTTTGGCCTAGTTAGAGAGAGAGACCCAACAGTTCCCACTATGAGCAAGCACTAGGCAACAGTGGCAAGGAGAAACTTCCTTTTAAGAGGCAGAAACCTCGAGAAGAACTGGACCCAGGGTGGGCAGCTATCAGCCTCGAGTGGTTGGGTTAAGAAGACAGAAAGGGGGAAGGGGGGGAAGAGGGGGCAAAGAATAGTGGGAGTAGAACATAGCATTATGTCCTAATATGTAAATTATTAACATTCAAAGAGGCTGTACCTTCTTTTTCACATGACCCAATATGTACTCCATGTAAACCTGTTGTCTAAAAAAATACTAATTGATCAGTAGAGCAGTAGCCATGGCTTACTCTGCTGCTTTCACTTTTTCTTATCTAACAGAATTAAATTTTTCATGCAGTCACATCCCATTTTGCCAGTTTTGGGAACACTGCTGTTTTGCCTTTTGGGTTTGTTAGTTTATCCATGGACTGGTAATTGAGGAAACCAACAGTCAGGCCTTACAAACACACGCATTGAATCAAGATAAGGTGTCAAGATCAAAAAAGAGATATTGATAAAGTAACTTACAAATAAATCACACTTCTTGGATAACTCAATGTTATTGACAAAGAGAGAGAAAGACAGAGAGAGAGAGAAACAGCAAGTGTGCTGCTGTGGGCAGAGAGAACAGGAAGCACACATCCACTACTGCTCAAAAGTTTTAGAACAGCTCAGTTTTTTCCAATTTTTATTGAAATTTAAGCATTCAAGTCCAGTACATAACCTTATATGATACAAAAGTAACTGCTAAAGTATCCCAGTTAATGAAAAAAAAAAGATTTAGGTCACCAAAAACTGAAAAAAATAATGCAAAATGGGCCTGCTATCAGGGATGAATTAGAACTTTTCTAAGCCACACTTTTGTTGATTACTTACTGTGAAAGAGTGGCTCTGTCATTGACTGCAGGTCACCAGGGGTGCACACTTAGTAGTTTTATGTCCACTTACGTATACATTCAAACATGTCACTTACCGGGAGTATGTCTGCCGTGCGGTCTATGAGTGTGGTGAGGGGCGTAACATTTGCTGCTATTAAATAACATGTTCTCAAGGGTCTTTCCAGGTCTTGTCACATACATTGTAATATATAATTTCTGATTTGTTTTGAGAGTAATTTTGCTGTCAATGCATTGTATGAATGAAGGAATATATTTATGAAAATAGTTAATTTTTGTTTATATTTGTGTTATTCAGCCTATAGATTCATTATTGGCAAATAAATGTATTTTTCCCAGATTTTCCTTTTTTCCTAGAGAGCTGGGCTGTTAGTTTAAAATGGGCTGCTGTGGAGTTATTGAAGAACGCTATTGTATTTGAACTCTTGTAGCATTTTTTTTCCTTTCCTCGAACTTATTATTATTTTTAGGATTATTCTTTTTTATCATACTATATTGTCTTCTGACTATGCCTGTTAGTTTTGTTTGTTTCTTTTGTTTTGTTTTGTTTTATTTTTCCTTCTCTTCCCTCCAACATTTTTGGGTGAGTTCATCCTACAGCAAGATAATGTACTGACATACCTCTGGGCTGTGTGAGTACAACCTTAGAAAAAAAAAAAAAAAACCAAGATGGTGGGCTTTGAATGATGTAATGGCAAACACAGTCTTCAGAGTTATACAAAGCACCCTACAAGCACAACACATCAGTGGGGACTAGTGGGATGGACTGGATAGATGAAATTGGTTCTTGTCAAATAACATCTTTTCAACATTGTATGGACCGGTACTAGGTTACAGCCCGTACTTTAGAATCACAGCTCCAGGGAATGCTAGCATAGCTGTAGAAATCTACTCAAAATCAACACATTTTGTGTTTGTTAAACTTCAACTACATTATGAGATTTTACATTTGGGCAACAACCAAATGTTTATTATCTGGCTGTCATATCTGCCTCTTACTTTGTGTGAGTGTCCACTCACCAATTCGAGTGATGCCATATGGTCAGTAGCTCTTGCATTTTATCAGCCTGCTCAGTATGCAAGGCAAATCTCTCACAACAACACAGCCTGGTGGATCCTATAACTCACCTGGCTGTGCTTTTAAAGACCTAGGGAAATACATCCATTTACAGACTAAAAGGCAATGGCTGCATTTCTATTTAGATTTATGGCTCATTCTCATTGATCAACATAGTTTACTACTGCACTCTGTAAAATAGAGGCAGGAAGAAAGCACAAAAAAAGAGCAAGAGAGAGAAGAGTTGGTCAAAGTATACAGTGAGAAAGCCAGACAGAAACACAATGTGTGATTGCTGAAGAGAGTAGAATAAGAGGGCACAAGAAAGGTGAAGAAAAGTGAGAATTGTGTAGTGGGAAATGACAAGACTCACTGTGGTTTTACAGATGTTTTTTTTTATTTTTTTCTGTTCTGACATAATGGTGTTGTAAATCTGTCGGTATGTTCCATGGCACTTTAATCTCTGCCAACTGATTGGAGTCACTATGGTTGCATGAAAGAAGCATAATGATGTATGGTGTCATCACAGTGACTGATGTGTTGTCCTTCACAATAAACAGCACCAAGATGGATTGCTCCATGTGTGGGATGTAAATCCAAAATGGCGTCTTATGCTCAACAACCACAGTAAAAGTTCCGTTCAGCAAGGCTTTTGACAACAACTTACAGCTCAGAGGTGAACAGAATAAGAGCAGACTGCTCTCACATACGATGGATAGTTGCAACAACAGCAAATTCTTGTCTTCATGTCCTCTGAGGGGATTCCCATGTGCTCTCACTCCAACTGGGTGATGAAATTGCTCCTTCATGTCCTGGGTCCACCTGGGCATCTTGTCCATGTCTGCCCTATACCTGCAACATCTCCAAAGAGAGGACATCCTACCAGATGCCTGAATCACATCAGCTGGCCCATTTAAGTACAGAAAAGCTGAATCAGTGAGTTTTTCATCCTGTCACAACAGGAGACTGACAAACTGTTTAAATTTCAGTTAATGGTTGCTTGCTGCATTCTGACAAACTGCTCTCTTTCCCCCCAAAATAACAACAACAACAACAACACACTCTCTCTGATGCCTGTACTATAAAGGAAGTTTAAGCTACTCTGATTTAGCTCGGGTTATCATGATAAGTCAGGGTTGACAAGCCCCAGTTTCTTAAACTGGTGTTAAACGGTACTACGATGGTGGTTAAGATGTTGGTCAGTTGAGTCGGTGTTAACATTATTGGAAAGGGAAAGGGAGAATGCAAAAACATAAATACATGAATAAAAAAAGAATCTCTCTACAACTTCACCCTGTGGAGTCAGCCTCTGGGTTGTAGTATGGGAAGTTATACCCAATGTCACTGTTACTCCTGACGTTATGCTGGTAAGACAGTAACCTCACTTCATAGTACAGGCCTCTGGTCAGTCTCTGTTGACTTAAATTATATTGACTTATATCATATTTATTTTGGGCCCAGAGCTGATTCTACACGAGAAACATTGTAAGATCTGCTTATGTTACAAAAGATTGTTTACCAGTGATTGAGCAACTATTCCTATACCTTATGAAGAGGTATTCAGATCTTTTGCTAAAGAAAAAGTACCAATATAGCAATGTAAAAATACTCCATTACAAGTAAAAGCCTTGCATGAAAATTCCTAATTAATTTAAACTAAGCATAAGCAGCAAAATTTCATCAGGAATTTATATGAGTTGTAGTTGGTCGAGGCTGTAATTTCCTTGTGTCTATGGGAGCTTATCAGGTATGGTAATAAACTGTGTAAGTCCAAAGGCTGCCCCCTAAATGTCAACTATTCAATACATTAGTCAGGAGTAGCCTGATCTGACTCAGAATGTCAGTGGATGAGTCGTTATAGTTTAGCCTCAGAATTCACACACAGAGCACTGCGGGAGCAACAGTGTGACAGGCTGTAAACTTTACAACCATATCTTGTCTTAACCCTTGGATGCATGACCTACCAATACTTACACTCTTCCATGAGTGGGGTCAAAAATGACCCCAATTAGAATCAATGTGCTTTTGCAATAAACTTAAGAAATTTCTTTAATTTTGGTCAAAGATGATGATTTTTATTATATTTTGATCAACAAAAGAGTGATTTCATTTTTGACATGTTCATTTATCACTTTTTATTCACATTTTATCACAAAACAATCAATCAATCAGGTATCAAAAAATGTCAAAATCCATTGTGTGGACTATGGAGAATGAACAGAGAATGAACATACAGTAGGTCCGGGGACCATAACACCATCCACGCACATGTACACACACAAACGGTCCTCTTTCTTCTCACTGTGTGCAGCTGTTGCAAATTACTTGCTTCTGGCTGTGATCATTGCACACAGGAATACTGCATTTCCAGCAGCAATTGGTGGCTTTGCGATCATTGTTTCTTGGACACATCTGACATCTCTTTCTCTTCTGTTGGCCCTGTGTGCTTCCCTTCTGTGGCTGGATTGCAGCTTTTGTCACTCCACACCTTCCCATTGCTTCAGTGATGTAGGTTGGTAGGTTCGGGTTACCTTCCAGTCGACTTTTCATGTGAGGAGTCACAAGCTCCTTTGAAAGCTCTGTGAGGAAGTGTTGCCGTGCGTTGGTGATACCTGTGTACAGTTTAGGGTGCTGAGCCCTGAAAAATGAGTAGGCATTCAGAGTGGCAATATCAATCATGTTGTACCACAGCACCATGGGCCATCTCTGCGTCTGGCGCTTGCAGGTGTAGTTGTCAACCATCTGATCCACAGTATCTACACCTCTTTTGGTCTGGTTGTAGAAGAGGATCACTTCTGTTTTTTTCTTTTGGCTGTTTTCATCCACCATCTTGTTGTGGTGCATTGTGCTGAGGAGCAGAACAGCCTTTTCCTTTTTTCTGACATAAGTGATCATGGTCATGCTGCCATTGAACCCAAATTCAGTGCTGTGGACCTCCCTGGACTTGGAAGCCTTAATCACTGGAGGGATGTCTGACTTGTTCTGTCGCAAGGTTCCCACAATAGTCAGACCCTTCTCCAGGAGATGCTCTGCAAGAGGCGCACTAGTGAAGAAGTTGTCTGTGGTGATGTTGCGACCTGTGTGTCTGAATCCACTGCACAACTGATGGACAATGTTTTCACCTGAGGGAGATAAGAGTGTTTTGATGCAGCGGATGTCCCTGATGAAAACACAGCAGAATCATTGTCATTTAGAAACGATATTGCATAGAACACTGAATTGAGATAATCGAGACAATTAATCTTGCAGCCTTAGTACCAACTCTACCTCTGCACAACACAACTGATGGCCTGAAACACATTAAGAAGACAAGAAATTCCACAAATTAACTCTTGACAAGGCACACCCGTTAACTGAAAACCATTCCAGGTGACTACATCATGAATCTGAGAGAATACCAAGAGAGTGCAAAGCTGTCATCAAAGCAAAAAGTGGCTACTTTGAAGAATCTAAAATCTAAAACATATACACACATTTACTACATAATTCTGCATGTGATCTTTCATAGTTTTGATGTCTTCAGTATTAACCTACAATGTAGAAAGTAATAAAAACAACAACAAAAAGAAACATTGAATAAGAAGGTGTGTCCAAACCTTTGACTGGTACTGTGCATAGTCAAAAACGACCAAGATGCACAAAGTTGATGTGTGAGAAGATGACACCATTCATAGGTGACCAATTAAATGGATGGTTACCTTGATTAAAATTAGATTTCTCTAGGTTTGAAAATTACTGGCAACATTAATGTAATAATGCAAGTTCACAAAACGTAAAGTATATGTCAGGGTTTGAATGTTTTCCTGTTTTATTTTGGTATTTTGTCTTGTCTTCCTGTTTCCTGTTTTTCCTTGGTTATTCCAGTTGTCTTTACTTCCTTGTCTTGATTACTGTCCCCGCCCTAATGTGTTTCACCTGTGTCTCGTTATCTCCTTGTCTAGGTGTATTTAGTCAGTGTCTCTTCCTCTTGTCAGTTGCCAGATTGTCTTGTCCCTCGTGTCAGCTTTCCAGCCTTGTTTCCAGTTTTGACTCTTTGTGTTTCTGACCATTGCCTGAGTACCTAATTTTGGATTTTGTCTGTTGCCTTTTGATACTGTTGCCTGATCAGACTGCCTACTAGCGTACTGGACTTTTGCTCGTAATAAAGAACCTGAACTGTGATTGTGTCTGAGTCCTGCCCTGCCATGTGCTTGATAGTATACACCATAGGTCTACTTGTTTTTAGACAGAACGGTGATCCCAAAACTGAAAATTCCATGGAAATCTACACATAAAATTTGGGTATCTCATATATGGCAGTTCCAATTGGTGAACCTTATGGTGACAAAAAAAAAGGTCAGGTGGTCACAATATTATAGTTGATAACTGGATTTTTTTTTTTCCCTGAGAAACAATGAAAATCTATTGATTTTCTGTCTCTTCACACATCATTTTGGTGTTGCATTGGTTACTTTAAAATGCACTGTACGTGGGGTGGCTCCAATGCCATATGCTAGTTTTATAGTTTTTATATATTTCTTCTCACAAATCAGGATTATATATAAGAAATATATAATGCACCAAACCAAAATCATCAACAAATCAGTTCTGGATAGTATTTTTGGAACTATAAAGTCTAACAAAGGCCACTGACCTGAAAGGAGAATTTAAAGAATTAAAAGCAGCAGTGAGTCAGACCTGTCACAAAAAATAGCTCAGTCCATGTAATATCTGGGTTTATGACATCTGGGGTTGCCAGTTCTCCACTATCCTCACCTCCCTCTTCTCTTTTTTCCTTCTCATGAATAATCTATATGAACTCTGAGTGGAGGCCTGCAGGCAGAAGGTCTGGCCATGTCCTTGGAGGAAAAGGCAGCTCTGGCAGAAGACCTTAACACTGCCTCAGCTTTGGCTTTTCTGCTCTGCTGGAAGACAGCAGGCAAACAATAGCTCCATCAAAGTTTGTACCCTTGACCCTGTTACGAATGGCTTCAGGGGATGAAAGAGTGTCTTGTGTGTGTGTGTGTGTGCACATACAAGGATGTGTCTTATTCTGTAATATTTGACAGATGTAGGTCCTTTAAAGCTGAGACTGATATTTTTGGACGTGTGCTGCCAGAGGGAAACATTTAACCACTCAAAAACATCAACAATAAATGTCAGGTTTGACATCATTCTTAGAATCAGCCTCTTTCTAGAAAACCATTTTGCACAGACATTGAGCCATCACACAGGCAGGAATTCTATGTAAAAATAACTGAACAGAATGTTTGCCATAAGAAAAAAGGACATACACCATACAAGAGGAAATATACTTAGAAACTTCCTGATTACAAAGTAAATGCTGGAAAGCAATAAATTTAACTCTATGATTCCTGTTCCTTGTTGGTGGGTCCATCCATCCATCCATTATCTATACTGCTTATCCGTTAAGGGTTGTGGGGGGGCTGGAGCCTATCCCAGCTGTCATTGGGCGAGAGGCGGGGCACACCCTGAACAGATTGCCAGTCCATTGCAGGGCCAACACATATAGACAAACAACAATTCACACTCATATTCACACCTACAGGCAATTTAAAATCACCAGTTGACCTAACGTGCATGTCTTTGCCTGTGTGGGTTCTCCAGCTTCCTCCCACAGTCCACAGGGAGAACATGCAAACTCCACACAGAAAACCCTTCTTGCTGTGAGGCGACAGTGCTAACAGTGTACCCAACCACAGTGAACGTGAAAGGCTGCTGCAATGCAATCCAGTAGGCAGCTGTCCACATAGTAAGGCTATAAATTACACTGAATTTATTAAGACAACAGATAAACATTGATCAGGAGACAAGTTCACATTAACACAAAATTAAAACAGGCGCATATCAAGAAACAAAAAAAAATATTGCAGATGTACTTGTGAAAGTAGTTAAGAATTAAAGCAGCTAATGCTGCTATGAAAATAATGCATCATTATAACTTAACCACTGATGTTTCAAGTCATCATATTCTATGTTCATAGAAGTCCTGTACACTCAATACAGTACCGCAAGAGTCAAAACTATGATACATAATATATATATGAAATATATGAAAATAGGGTCAACTAGGACAGGTAGCAGTGCATAAATGAGTTATTTGTAGTGGGAAATGGATATTGAGTATTGGACACACATTTCAATTTATTGAATTATTTCCCAAACGCATTACGCAAAACCTTTAGTTTTTAGATATCTTTGACAAAACCATACTTTGAACATTAATCACCATTCATTTAAGACCAACTCTTATACTCCCCCGCCCCTATCTCTATCATCCAGCTAAGCAGCTGCAATATCTTAAAGGGATATGAACATGAATCATAATAGGACTGTGGGTGTCCATAGAGATAGATAGATGTACTTTATTGATCCCATTAGGGAAATTCTTGTGTTACAATAGCAGAGGCAGTAAGAGACAGCAACAATAGGTAACAACAAACATTAAGAAAAAAAGTAAGAACTATAAATACTAAGAAGGTCTTTAAAATATATACAGACATGAATTGTGGTGGGGGTGGGTGGGGCAAGGAAGTGGCACAGAGTGATTTGAACTCATAATCGTAATGCACATTGCCTTGAAGCAGACTTTATGAATATGCTCAGTGAGTGAAAGTGGCTGGCTGGCATCGGGTCAGATCTGATTTGCATATTGTTTATGGCCACTAGCTTAATTTGAAGCAGAGGTTTGAGCCTGTGATAACACTGTGGCCCTATCTACAGAGTTGGCTAAGTGGCTGCAGGAGTAAACTTCTCAAAGTAATATGCTCCAGTAGCCTGACTAGGAACACAAGCCCTGATTTCAGCAGTACTTTGTGTGAAAACACAAGGACAGGATGTGAACAATACAGTGTTAGAAGGGAAATGTAAACATATAATTTCTTTAATGTTATCATCCATCGTTTGATCACAAAAAAGCACATCACATTATTAATGTATAATGAACCTGGTTAAGGCCACAGTTGCAAAACAGAGTTTCTTAAACTACCTTTTCAAGGGTTGATATAAATCAGGCAAACAAATAGTAATGTATATTAAAGTATAATATAGTATAAGTCTGGTGAGCTGATTTCTCTTGTAAATGGTAAATGGACTGCACTTGTTGTTTTTCTAGTCATATCGACCACGCACTCATGTCCATTGCACACACAAAATTGGCCTCATGCTTACCATTGTGATATCTTGTCTCAAAGTCGTATAGAATGTAGTTTTGCTGGGGCTTTTGTTTTTCAAACCCTGCTCACGCATGGCATCAAATTTTCTCTTAATGATCACATCCCACTGATTAAAAACCGCAAAAACATATGTGACTGATTTTCTTCTTCTTCTACCAAATTGTCATTATCATTAACAACCACTTGACCAGAGCCGCCACTGCGTTTAAAAATCTTGTTGGGTTGGGCCATGTCTTTTTTTTTTGTTTTTGTTTTTTTCCTACAGCTAAGATTAAGGACCCGATGTCACACTGTCTAACACTGTGTAAATATGATTTGTATCCTTGATTAGTGATGTAAATGCTTTCCCCAGGTTTTTTAAGTTGTCCAATAAATTTTTTTTGGTGTCGGTGTTCGACTTAATCAGATTTTCCAATTTTGACCTCCTGTTGGTCTATCTTGGAGGTAATATGGTCTAGTTTATCACCAATCTGTGGAACCAGTTCTAGTTTAGCATTGATCTGGTCTAGTTTAACGTTAATTTGGGAAATTTGGTTTAACTGGTCATTAATTTGGGGAATCTGCTCTAGCCTTTCCCTTAAATTATGCAGCGACTCTGCCTCACCACCCTCTGCTTGTTGTACCTGATCAGCGTCAGGTATATTGCCAGAGTTCAAACAGATATCATAAAGCACACTTAAATCAAGCTCTGTCAATTCCTCAAGGCTGTCTAGTGGGATATCAGGAATTGTGTTAGGTAGTGTGGGGGTTATTTCATCCACCTCATCAATAACATCAGCAGAAACACTTGGAAATGGGAACAACAACAACAAATCTTCAGACTCAGTGTCGGGGGAAGCGTGCTGGCAGACGCATTCATCAACACATTGTCAAAAATAAATTGTTCACTACCTTGGTAGTTGTAAGTATGCTGCGCAGCAGTCAACGAGGCCTCTTCCTCCAGGTATGCACACAGATTTAGCGGTTTTAATACATGTAATAATACAGATAACAAGTATATGCTTTAACATGAATTACTTACTCACCGTTTAAAACAGCATCTAGCTGATCTAAGTTCGCTCTTTCATATATTCTTGTTAAAAATGCTAGCTCTGCGTCAAAAAATAAAAAAATTTAAGAGTAAAAAAAAAAAAATTAAAAAAAAAAAAAAAAAAAACATCCACAACAACATGGGATGAAGGGGCTGTTCTCCACAACAACGTCCGCAGTAAGAACACCTCCTAATTAGATCATACTTTTAAGAAAATGATAATACAGTTTGAACGACTGTATAACAAATGTTAACATTAAAAAAAGAGTATAACAGTAACAAGCTTACCGTTTGGATGAGCCATGTTTAAATGCCGAGTACAATGGTGTAGTCGAGTCAGTGAAATGGCGAGTCCGTGGGTCCCAGCAGCGGTCAAAAGACAAACTACTACCACGATGACTCAGAAGACTGTTTATATGTACCGCCACGAGTTAATCACGCTCACTAATAAAAAGGAATGTCAGGCATTGGTTGCTTTTTTGTTGTATCACACAAAAAAAAAAAAAAAAAACTCAGGGCAATGGCAGAGGCACTATGTCAATTTTCTGTGATCATCTCTGTCAACAGCCTTGGAATGACCCAACCTTAATGGTTACAATCCAGAGACCAAACAGTAGCGGTTGCTGTGGAAGAACCCAGAGTCTCAAAGACTGAAGGAGGTGCATCAGATTAGGAGTGTGACCATGAACAAGAACATGCTTCTTGTTTTCTTGTGCACTGCTTTTTTTTTTGCATCATGATGAGTGAGTGTTGATTGCACAATGTAAAGGCTATAGAATAATGAAACCATCATAGTTTAGATTATTTTTTTTACTTTGACTCATGCCCTACCCACTAGCATTGGGTTGTAGGATTTATGACCTACACTCAGCTACCAGGGGGTGATCAGGTTGTTTTGGCTTCACTTTGGCTGTCATGTTGTCCATCTATATATACAGTCATTGATCAAAACAATACACTAGTATTGATCTCTCTAATATGAGCAGTGGTCTAATGTACTAATATTATTCTTTGTGACAGTGATGCCAGCATTAAAACCACTTGGAAACATTAAGGTGGGGAGTTGTCCATTGTCACTTTAACAAGCAGACACGAGATGGAGATCAGGATAGATTAACTTTTATAGAAAACATAGATCCCAAATTGAATCCACATTATATCCGTTTCATTTTTTTCCCCCTCTAACTGTGTCTTTCCTCTGAACCATGTTCATGGTGGCTGTAGTTTCTGACAGTACACAGACAAATCACCAGTGTTAAAATTCCAGTGTTAAGCCATTTTAGAGTTAAGTGTTAAGGCACTGGTGTTGATTTTCATTGAAAGAGCTCTGTGCTGGTGAAAAACCTAATAATGTGGGTGTTACACTACAGAGTTTACGGTATTCAACACCCATGAGTGTTGTATTGAACAACACTCAAATTCAAATTCCTGAGTGTTGTATCGAACAACACTCAGGAATTTGAAGGCAGCCATTTTATTCACTTGCATCGAGTATGAGACCGAAAGATTGGAAGTATCTTGTTGTAATTCACAGACAGAAAAGGAGCCAAGATGAAGAACTCGAAATGACAAAGAAGGGTTTATTAAGGACAAAACAGAACTCAGGACAAAAGAGCAGGCACGCAGGCTTCAAACAAAAGGTCGACTCAGTCATGAGTCAAAAACTTCAGGAAAAGATCTCCAGGGCGTGGCAGGTGAGAAGGTGAGGTACAGGAATCTGGGTTAGGAGGAGAGACAGAATTAGCCAGCTACTGGAGCGAGTTTCAAAAGATTAGAGTCAAGCGCTAGAATACCATGCAGGCAAACGGACGATCTGACAAAGACTGGAGTGAAGGGCCCGGGTATAAATACAGCAGTAGGCAGGTAATCAGCCAGATTGAAGACAGGAGTGCTTGAGTGAGTGGAGGGAAACTCGGGTAGGAAGGAACAACCGGATGGCCACGCCCTGGAGAACAAACACAGACAGGGGGAGACAAACAGGAGACACACACTGACACAAGAGGGAAGAGAGGCATACTGCCGAATCCTAACAATACCATCCCCTCTAATGGGAGCCTCCAGGCGACCCACCCGGCTTCTCAGGATGTGCCTGATGGAAGTCCCTCACCATCTGATGGTCCAGGATCAGGGTTCGGCGTACCCAGGAACGTTCTTCGGGGCCATACCCTTCCCAGTCCACCAGGTACTGGAAACCCCTACCCCGGCAGCGTACGTCCATGATCCGCCAAACGGTGTAAGCTGGGTGGTCGTCGATGAGCTGGGGGTAGAGGGGGTTTGGCAGGAGGGCTTAATGGACTGGTAGTTACGGGTTTTAACTGGGAGACGTGAAAGACAGGGTGGATTCTCAGGGTCTTAGGTAAACTGAGTTTGACAGCAGAGGGATTGACAATCTTTAGGATTTCAAAGGGGCCAATGAAACGGGGAGAGAGCTTTCTGGAGTCAGTCTTTAATGGGATATTCTTAGAAGAAAGTCAAACTTTCTGACCTGGCTTGTAGCTGGGGGCTGGAGTCCGGTGTCGGTCAGCAATGCGTCTGTTGGTCTCTGCAGTTCTGAGCAGTTATGCTTTGGTATCCCTCCAAAGCCTACGGCAACAGCGAAGGTGCATCTGGACTGAGGGAACGGCAATTTCCTCTTCTTGAGTGGGAAACGGGGGGGCTGGTACCCCAGCAAGGACTCGAAAGGTGAGAGACCTGAAGCAGAGCTGGTCAGAGAATTGTGAGCATACTTGATCCAAGGTAAGTGTGTGGCCCATGTGGTGGGGTTTGTGGCGGTGACACAGTGCAACGCTGCCTTAAGGTCCTGATTGACCCTCTCTGCTTGTCCGTTAGATTGAGGATGGAACCCAGAGGTTAAACTGACCTTAGCCCCTTAAACTCTGCAGAACTCCCTCCAAACTTGGGAAGTGAACTGGGGACCCCTATCAGACACTATATCCACAGGAATGCCGTGTAAGCGGAACATATTAGCCACAAGCAGTTCAGCAGTCTCTTTCGCTGATGGTAATTTAGCCAGTGCCACAAAATGTACTGCTTTAGAGAAGCGGTCGACTATGGTTAAGATTACAGAGTTACCTTGGGAGGGAGGTAGGCCTGTGACAAAGTCTAAGGCTATGTGTGGCCAGGGGCGACTGGGAACAGGAAGTGGCTGCAACAAACCTGCTGGTGGTCGATGTGAGGACTTTCCCTGGGCACAGATGGAGCATGCTAGGACATAGTCACGGGTGTCAGCCTCCATAGTGGGCCACCAGAAGTGGCGTCGTAGCAGATCCAAGGTTCGGTTCACCCCAGGGTGGCAGGCAAAACGGGAGTCGTGACCCCACTGTAGTACCTGTGAGTGGACCGGATCAGGGACAAATTGCCGGTTAGGAGGGCCATTACCTGGATCCGGTTGGGTCTGCTGAGCCTCTGCCACCAAGGACTCAATTTCCCAGGTAAGAGCTGCAACCACACAGGATGAGGGAAGAATAGGCTCGGGTTCAGCAGAAGCTTCAGAAGAAAACTGATGAGAGAGAGCATCTGGCTTCACATTTCTGGAGCCTGGACGGTAAGTGAGACAAAAGTTGAATCTACTGAAGAAAAGGGACCACCGAGCTTGTCGGGAATTTAATCTCTTCACCGACTGAATGTACTCAAGATTTTTGTGGTCTGTCCAAACGACAAAATGTTGTTCAGTGCCCTCGAGCCAATGTCTCCACTCCTCCAATGCCATCTTAACCGCTAGCAGCTCTCAATTCCCAACATCATAATTCCGCTCTGCTGGTGACAGTTTCCTGGAGAAAAAAGCACAGGGGTGAAGCCTTTGCTCAGGGCCTGAACGCTGGGAAAGCACCGCTCCTACTCCAAGGTCCGAGGCATCCACTTCCACGATGAACTGTAGAGTGGGATCAGGTTGAACCAGTACTGGGGCAGAGGAAAAGAGACACTTTAGTTTAGCAAATGCCTTGTCAGCTTCTGATGTCCATGAGAAGGGGATGACAGAGGAAGTTAGCTTAGTTAGTGGAGCTGCCACTTTACTAAAGTCTCTGATGAACCGGCGATAAAAGTTGGCAAACCCCAAAAATCGCTGCAACTGTTTGCGGGTTTCCGGAATAGGCCACTCTGCCACAGCCCTGATCTTTTCTGGGTCTGTCTTCACCTGCCCACTCTCAATGACATACCCCAAAAAACTCTCCGATGTAGCATGGAACTCACACTTCTCAGCTTATTCTCCAATAGCCTCTGCAGCACCTGGCGGACATGGGTGATGTGTTCCTCTAGAGCAGGGGTGTCCAAAGTTTTCTTAGTGAGGGCCAAATACGTAAAAATAAACCATGGCCCGGGCCACACATTAGAGGTGACATATTGATACATGAATACTGTGTGTATTTCTAACTTACCTATAATGTGAAGAACATTGCACTCAGTGGGAGCAGTGATGCTGTCCTTTGGATTGAAGGATGGCTTACATGTCAGGAGAAAGTTTGGTGGTTGAGACACGAAGGACTTCACAGAGATGGCTATCAGTCATTCTGGTTCTCAGTCTGCTTTTGTTCTGATTTAACAGAGAAAATGTTTGTTCACAGATGTATGTTGAGCCGAACAGGCTCATCATTCTTTTTGCATGGCGTCTCATCAGAGGAAACTTGGCATTATCCAAACTCTGATAGAAGTCAGGGAGGGAGAGAAGCTGATGTTGACTCTTCAGAGAATCATCACATTGCATTTCAATCAGTTCTAACTGCAGACTTTCTTCCACTTCTTCTGCATCCACCAGGAAGGGGGTTGAGAACAGCTTGATTTGTTTTTCAATGACAGAAAAATATTGGAAACGCTGGTTGAATTCTGTCACGAGAGATGCAATCACAGACACATATTTCTCCTTTTTAGCAGAATGAGGCACATTATTTCTGTGACTTTGATGAGGCACTGCTTTATGAAGTCACCGTCTGAGAACGGTTTGCCGTGCTGGGCAATAAGTTTAGCGACTTCATAGCTTGCTGCTGTGGCGTTTTCCTGTACTTTGTTAGCACGAAAAAAAAAAAAAAACTGTTGTTGAGCTTGCAGGCTAGCTGCCATTTGCTTCTTGTGTGGGCCATATTCAATTATATTTTCAGAATTTGCTGCGGGTCAATAAAAACTGCCCGCTACGGCCTAGTGGCCCGCGGGCCGTAGTTTGGACACCCCTGCTCTAGAGTCTTGGAGAAAATCAGAATGTCATCCAGGTACACAAACACAAAGTGATTCAGAAAGTCCCTTAGTACGTCGTTGACCAAGGCCTGGAACACAGCTGGACCGTTAGTAAGCCCAAATGGCATGACTAAGTACTCAAAATGTCCAAGGAGGGTGTTGAAAGCCGTCTTTCATTCGTCGCCCTCCCTTATCCTCACCAAATGATAGGCATTCCTCAGATCCAATTTAGAGGAAATGGTGGCTCCCTGTAGTGGTTGGAAGGCTGAAGTGATTAATGGCAGAGGGTATTTATTCCTCACAGCAATGTTATTAAGGCTACGGTAGTCAATACACAGACGCAGGGTCTTGTCTTTCTTTGCCACAAAGAAGAAGCCTGCACCCACAGGAAAAGAAGAAGAGCGTATTATACCTGCTGCCAGAGACTCCCTGATGTATTTTTCCATAGCCTCACATTTGGGACGGCTCAGATTGAACAACCGGCTGGATGGAAGAGGAGCCCCTGGCAACAGGTCGATGGCACAATCATAGGGTCGGTGAGGAGGGAGAGAGACAGCCTTGCTGAAAACCTCACCAAGGTCATGATATTCCACCAGGATGGAAGACAAGTCAGGGGGGTCAGGTGTGGTTGTCCCTGGAAGCACAGAGGGAGATAAGGCAGATTGCAAGCAGAGTGCATGACAATAAGGGCTCCAGCCAACAATCCGGTTGGCCAACCAGTCAATATGGGGGTTGTGCTGCTTTAACCAGGGATGTCCAAGGACTATAGGCGTGTTTGGACTAGTCAAAACGAAAAAAATGGATCTTTTCACTGTGATTATCAGAGAGAATCAGAGTGACAGGTGCAGTATGGTGAGTGATCTTGGCCAGGAAACCCCCATCTAAGGCCTTAGCGGTTAAAGGAGCCAACAATGGCTCCAAGAACACCCCTAGTTGCACTGCCAACTCAGCATCCACAAAATTATCCTCAGCTCCTGAATCAATGAGAGCCTGCAGTGGTAGCGATAAAGATTGGTAACAGATTGTAGCAGGAATTACCAAACGAGTCTTAAGTGGGGAGGAAGTTGTGGCTTGACTCACCAGTACCCCCACGGCTACTGATGAGTCCGGTCTTTTGGCCGCACTGGACATGAGGCGATGAGATGACCAGGCTTACCACAGTATAGGCAGTTTCCTGCTCTCATCCTGTGCCGTCTCTCCTCAGGTGTCAGGCGGACTCTGCCCAACTGCATAGGTTCTTCAGGAGGGGGAGCAGAAGTCTGGGGGGGCCCTTTCTGGAACGAAAGAAGGTCTAGTAGATGCAGAATCAGAGTTTTTGAGATGGAAATCACACTCTGATGGAATTCACGCTTCTCACGCTGCTGCTCGCGCAGGCGGCTATCCAGGCAGATGGCCAGAGAAACGAGTGCCTCTAACGTTAACCTCATCACTTAGTGAGAGAGAAGTTCTCCATCCCTGTGGACAAGATTACAGTGGAAGATGATTCTGGCACTGAGGTGGATGCAGCAGTGTTTGCAGACTTATCCACAGTGGCAGGGATTTGCTTTGTCATCAAAGACAGTCACGACAATGGTAAATTTAAAACGGTTTGGTTTTACATTGTATTAACGGCAGTGTTTCCTCTCTTGACTCTCAACTATTCACTCAGGAATGATCTAAGCAGAGTTTCTAGCGTGGCTTATTCAAAATCCAAATTCATAGCATCTCAGGAATTTTGGTCAATAGTTTATCTTTTATTAGACTCCAGTGAATCTCTGTCACCTCCATCCACACCACTATCTTCACACAGTGGGAGTTTGCGCTCCTTGTCCATGAGTAGCAGTGACAATGAAACATCAAGACCTCCCAAGCGAATGAGAGATGATGAAGAGGCATTTCAGAGTTCTTCAGCCAGAGATAAGTTTATCATCAGATGTCTACTGTAGATCATTTTGAAATTTTCGTAGTTATCACTTTTCTGATTTTATTGCATGTACCTGATTAAAAATATCTATATAATACATATATCTTAATTGCTATTCAGCAAACTAAAACATGTTGCAATCGCAAAAGTCAGGTTTTTCCTTTCAGACTTGGCTAAATGGAATCATTATAGTCCTATCATAATGATGCCTGAAACTAATTTCCTATTCTAGGTTTAAATTTAAAACTGCTATTTTTGCAATCTGTTTATGTTTATGGTACCAGAATTAGATAGTTGCCAGGTACTTAACCCCCTTAAAGTGGTGGTAATGTGGTATTCATTTCAGCTCGATAAAGCATTGATGCTGGTGTATGTAAGCAAATAACAATTTCTTTCTTTCTTTTACTTTTATTTTTTATTTGCAGGAGAATTCCTCAGCGAATCACTAAAGAGAAATATGCCCTGGGAACTGTCACCTTGTTCCATGCATTAAAAGATCCTCTTTCCTGGAAAGGATCTGTAAGTTTTGTATTTATCTTTGTTATAGTCCTTATTTGAAATGTATATTTGCATTAAGAAATTATTGAGTGGATTATTTGACACTGTATAGCAGTGTCAAATTCATTCATTCTTCCATTATTAATGCACAAATGAAGCTTAGCGGAAGTTCAGTCAGAAAGACTCTCTTCCCTATTGTCTCTTTAAATCTGTTGCTTCATTCCCTCACTGATCCGCGCACTCCCCTGCTCTCAGCCAATCACAACCAAGCACGCTTGCCTCTCGAGCAATCACTGGTTAGCTGTCAAAGTTTAAAATGTTCTCTCTCCCTGCTGTCATTCAGCTGTCTTTCAGCAATGAAACCGCACAACCTACCCTTCCTTGTCAAAATTTTCTGGCTCATAGTACTCGGCTGTTTTCTTTTCAGTCGGTCGATCATGTCAGACTTCGATTCCGATAACCTGGACGACTTCAATCCGTCCGGGGAAGTTCAGCCGGACGCAGCGCAGTCCCCCAGACCTCAGCGCAAAAGTCTCCGCCTAGCATCCGCAAGTTCCATCCCGGCCCTGGGGGAATATGAGGCTCTAGATTCCCAGTTGAGAGCTCTTGGCATCCCTCTGGCGCCGGGGCTCACCCTGCCTCAACTTTGCGAATTGGCAAGCCTCGTCGCAGTCAGCGATCCCCCCGAGGCTTCTCCTCCCGGCGAGGATACTTCCAGGCATCAGCGCGGCCGCAAACGCACCAAAAAATCAGCGGCTCCACTTCCCAAACGCAGACAGGCCCATCCTTCCAGACCTTCTACTTCCTGCAGCCAACCCCTCGTTACTCCGATGTCAGCCGCCATTCCCGCGCGTATCGCTGCCAGTAGTCCACCCGCCGGGGCTTCTTCCGCCCCCGCAGCTTCCATGAACCCCGGCGCTCCTGCCACTCCTGACGCTCCTACCGCTCCTGCCACCGCATCATCCGACGCCCTGCTCGCCACCATGCAAACCCTGGCAAGATCTATGCAAGGCATAGAGGCTCGTCTTCAGGCCCTGGAAAATGCATCCGCTTCGCCATCCGGAGCCGCCCCAGCCTTCCCACAGCCCACCTTTCCTCCTCTAATTCCAGGGAGCGCATTAGAGGTCCCCATGTACTCCTTGGCTTCTGCTACTTCAGCTCCGTCTCTGGGTAGGCCTTACATTCCTTCAGGAGCAAACATCGCTCCTCGATTAAGGTCAAAAATCCTGCAAGGGAAAGACATTAATTTAGTAAGCCTAATTCTCCCATCTCCAGAGTGCGATAAAAAAATCTGCAATACCGGAAACTTATCTACCGTCATCAAATCCGCTGACCCTCGTTTAGCAAGGGATTTATCCATCGGGGAGTTTCTCGTGGACTTCGGGATCTTCAGAGATGTGATATGCTCAGTCTATCCGGATAGGAGACAAGAATTAGACACTTACCTAGCTCTAATTGGGGACCTCAACCTCAAATATGGAAAAAACATATTTTACCAGTACCATAAAGCCTTTTCCAGTAAAGCAGCCTTGTACATCTCCCAGTCCAACACCCGCCTTAATTGGGGCGTCTTGGATATCGAGATCCTCGTCATGCTCGTCGGGGGCTCTCAGGCAGTCTCCTGTTTCACCTGCGGTAACCTGGGGCACACAGCCCCCCTTTGTCCTCAGCGGCCATTCCTCCCACCGCAGCTTCCAAATCTTATCTCACCACAGAGCAATCCCTCCGTGTCCGCTCGTGCTGACTGTAGAGGCCGAAAGGTGGAGCTCTTTAATAACACACCGATCTGCAATAACTTTAACGAGAATGTCTGTACTTACCCCAGCTGCATGTTTCTTCACATCTGCAGCACGTGCAAGGAGGCCCATCCTCGATCAGTATGCCCTCGCCGAGTGATCCTGGCCCGGTCACCGGCAGGAGACTTGGCCAAACTCAAAAACTTTCTAAGCATACACCCATCTACTCCCATAAATATATCAGCACTGGCGGCAGAACTATCTTCGCACCCAGACTCCGTCTTTACGGATTACCTGCTGACCGGCCTCTCCCAGGGCTTTCGGGTCGGCATCCTATCATCCCCGGTCTCCACCTTCGTAGCAAAAAATCTTCAATCAGCCATCAAAGATCCCGCTACTGTGTCCCAGCTACTTAACAAAGAATTAAATAAAGGTTACATTATCGGTCCGTTTGACTCCCCTCCCTTTCCAGTGTTTAATTCCAGTCCGGTAGGCATCGCCACTAGGAAATATTCAGGGAAGAAAAGGTTAATCTTCGATCTGTCAGCTCCCCACTCCGGCCCCGTCAGTAGCATTAATAGTCTCATTCCTCCGGTGCCATTTTCCCTGCATTACGCAACCGTCGATAACGCCATTAGATTGATTAAACTAGCAGTTCAAGGTGCATGGCTATCCAAGGCAGACATCACAGATGCCTTTAAAATCATCCCCATCCATCCGTCCCAGTGGCATTGTTTCGGCGTAAAATGGGATGCCAAGTTTTACTTCGCCGTTAGATTGACGTTCGGGTGTAGGAGCAGTCCATGCATCTTTAATTCGGTGTCAGAAGCGCTTTGCTGGATTCTCCTAAACAACGTGAGACTCCCGGCAGTACTTCACCTCCTCGACGACTTCCTGTTAATCGACCCTCCAAACGATAGTTCCGGTTCCTCTCTATTAAAACTGAAAAAAATGTTCAGCCACCTCGGTGTGCCACTCTCGGACGAGAAAACATTAGGCCCCGCAAAAAAACTAGAGTTCCTAGGCATTTCTCTGGACACCTGCGACATGAAAGCTTCGCTTCCCAAAGACAAATTACAGAGAATCCGCCAAATTACTCAGTCTTTTTCAGCGGCCGTACTCATCTCCAAACAGGAGTTATTGTCTCTCCTCGGCCATCTGAATTTCGCCATGCGCGTAATTCTGCAGGGCCGCTCCTTTATTTCTAGGCTTCTCGCCCTGGTCTCCTCCGTTCCTAATTTGCACGACCTCGTCTCACTAGATGAAGGTTGCCGCTCAGACTTAAAATTCTGGGCAGCCCTGTTAGATCAGTGGAACGGTATCTCCTTCTTCTACGACGATATCGTGCACTCGTCCGAGTCATTGCAGTTCTTCACAGATGCGGCTCCATCCGTGGGTTTTGGGGGTTTTTTTCAGGGGCAGTGGTTCGCCAGCAGCTGGCCCACGGCATTCCCCGAGCACGAGCAGTCCTCCGCGCTGTTCGAGATCTACCCTATAGCAGTCGCCTGCCATATTTGGGGGCATCTCTGGCAGCGCAAAAGAATCTCGGTCCTGTGCGATAACGAAGCAACGGTCAACGTTATAAACAAGGGGCGTTCGTCTTCAGGCGTGATCATGCCTTTCATGAGATGTATCACGCACAACTTCATTCTAACAGCCCGTCACGTCCCCGGTCATTTCAACATCATTGCTGACTCTCTGTCCCATTTTAAATTTCAGATCTTCTGCAGTCTCTGCCCGGACGCCAGTCCCAATCCCACACCTGTCCCTCCGCTTCAAGAACTAGTCCTATTTTGAGTAGGGATCCCCTCGCCAGTTATTTAGAGTCAGTCAGGTCGTATATGAGGAGAGGTTTAGCAGAGTCAACGTTGAAAATGTATGATTTCGCCTGGGTCACTTTTGCAATGTTCTGCAGCTCTCACAACATTCCCATTATGCCAATCCACATCAATACTGTGTGCGCTTTCATTGCTTATTGTACTGACGTGCGCCATTTCAAGCCGCAATACATTCGCGGCTTGATTTCCGGCATTCAATTCAATGTTAAGTGCGCTGACCCCTCCTTCCCCAGCCTGTTCTCCAATCCAGCAATAAAACTAATGTTAAAAGGAATTTCTAAATGCTTTCCTTCTACTCCCGATAATAGACGTCCCATTACAATTCAAGTCCTTCATAATTTAGTATCCGTGCTTAGAAAAGGCCTGTTTTCCCCATACGTCAATACACTTTTAATCTGTGTTTTCCTTTTAGCATTTTACGGCTTTTTAAGAATTAGTGAATTCACTTCTCCCTCAAATTCCTTCAACCCCGTAAGAGACATTTCCTTTTCAGATCTCGTATTTTATCCTAGTCATTACAGTTTATTCATCAAACATTCTAAGGTAAAGGGTTCCTGCTCCATCGTAATCGCCCGTACTAAAACCTTCAAGGCCATGGTAAATTATGTCCGTCTTCGCCCTTCCACTAACTCTCCTTCCCCTCTGTTCCTAACACCCGACTATCACCCCATGTCAAAAGCATGGTTTTACGATCACTTCAAAAAGGTTCTCCTTAAATGTAATCTGTCCCCTCAGCTGTATTCAGGCCATTCCTTTAGAATAGGCGCAGCCACATCGGCTGCAACACAAGGGATATCCACTGCTTCTCTCCAGCAAATGGGACGCTGGTCCTCCTCTGCATTCTCCTCGTACATTCGTCCGGACTCCTCTTCAGTTTTGGCTGCCCAGCGGTCCCTGGTAACTAACGGTATGTAATCTTTGCATTTACTGGTGGTGGTGGCGCTATCCTTTCCTCTCCCGCATCGTTCCCGCATTTTCCGCATTCCCCGCATTGAGGCCCCATCGCTCCTCTCCCAGCATCCCCTGCTCCAATTTATCCATTGTTATTCCTATCACTTCAACCGACACAGCGATTCCTCCCTGGCCCCACTTTCCGGCACCTCTCGTGCAGGCTCCTATGTACCGCGCTTGCTGTTAATATCCATCTGCTTCTCTCTTCCGCAGATCCCGAGTGGCGTCAGGTATGGTACCCTTCTTTACTTTCTTTTTGGGGGGGGAAGTTCTCGGCCTGCGGAAGCCTCGGCCAGGCTCGCCAGCTGTCCAAAGCGATCCTCTTCCTGCCGGGGTCTAATCGCCAAAAAAATCTGCTTGTCTCAATAAAAATCACCTTTCTATGTTTTCCTCATAGCGGTCTCAGCATTTAGTCTTTCTGATTGAAATACATTTGGTTACTAGTTTATCACGTCCACCTAAATAAAACTTTTTTCTTTAATTTTAACATTTTAGTTTCTTAACTAGGTGTGTAGCTCTGCTGTTTCATGTAGCCACTCTCTTAGGGGGGATGGTATCACACAAAAATGGCATCAATAAATTCTCTAATGTTATTGACAGTGATAACGGGTCTGTCTGTTTCAGAATCATCCAGTGCCTAAATTTCATTTGTCCTATACATATTGTTGCAAACTGGTTCCAACTATAGCTGATAATTACATTGTAAACAAATGTAATATTGTCTGTCCTTGGTTAGGAACCTTTTTACGACAGTCAAAGTGGCTCTGGCATCACATTGACATCATAGTCATGACCTTAGCATGTGATTGTCAGAAATGTAAATTTGACCAAACATGTTCTTTCATGTCTCTGTTGCTGCAGGTACATCAAGATTTCAGCCTCCTCTTTGGACCAGAAACTGCAGCCAAACTGCTTGAGAAGTGGCATACATCCTTCAAAAGAAGACCCTTACAACAACCCCAGTGCTCCAGAGTTTGCTGAGGTCTGCCAGAAATCAGAACAATGATGAGGCTCACCCAGGTATTTAATTAATGGCTAAAGGCGGATCAAAAGTGGGAGCACTCTTATTGCCATCTCCTGTAGTTAACAAAGTGACTATCCATACATACCTCATACAACCACACTTCAAAAAAATCCAAGCTATCCATTTGTTTTAAGATGTGACTTGAGACTAAACAGCTGATGATAAAATGAAATAAGATGGTCCTTTGGGTCCTGAGATCCTGAGAGGGTCAGCAGCAGTAGGTTAAATGGCTTGGAAATTAAGTTTGGAAAGAAACTTGTGATTCTTGTGATTCAAGATTGTTTTTTCTTCTTATAGAGTGGGGCAGTGATATGGTATCATTCCTGCTGCTCCTGCATATCCTGCCACCTCAGCCTGCTAAAAAGAAAACACTAAAGATCAGCGCAGCTCAGGCCATGGACCACATAGTTGTGTTTCACAAGGTAAGAACAAATTTAATTGTGATTGAAGTGGGAAACATGGGACAGAATAAGACAATATTACGATGCAACTTAACATGTAATTTTTCACACAGTCATGCAGAAGCCTTGAAGAACACCTAGAGAACCAGAGGGGACATCGCTAGCCATACATTCTTGCTTCTGGAACTGACAAGCAGGCCATCAGTACTTACTAAATTGTGATGGACAAGAGCCTCATTCCCTGCCTGGGAACCACATCATTAGCAGCCTTTGAAAGTATACTCTTTAAAGTACACTTCGTTTTCATTCTAAGTTACAATGATGCGCTCTTAATCTACAGTGTTTGTTTTGGCACATCAAACAAAGGTTAAACTGAGCCACATTCAGAGGTAGAAACTAGGAGCCAAGTTCTTAAACAACGTATAGGTGTCATATTTGTAGACACTTGCATGATACACCTTGTGCATTAATTCAGCACCTTAAGTTGGCAAATATTTTGTTGTTATTTGTGCTCAAGGATTTTCATTGCAGTTTAAAAGTTATGCATGTTTAAGAAAGCATTTAAATGGTTGCCATTATACTATTAACATGGGCGCAGGCAACAATGCATTTGCAAACACCACATCAGACAGATTTAGAATATGCATAATGTTTCAGTTGTCAGACCTCATGACTTGAGATCCTGAAAGCCCTTTGATATCCAGATGTCTTATGGTACAGACTCATTTTTCTATGTTGTGCCAGACAGCTGCATTGTATAAGGTAAAAATACATATTTTTTCCATTTAAGTTTTTTTGGGAGCAATTATTGAATTATTGGTGGTTGGAGTATTAGACTAACACTAACAGATTTATAATAGTGTTAATCCCAGAGGGCAATGTACTCTAACAGTAGTATAGTAAACCCTGGTTAAGTGTACACTTGTGTTACTTGATAACTAGTGTCATCCATTGTGGTGTTAATATTTGACACTGTAAGAGTTTGTTAGTTAACACTGTCACAGTGTTATTAATGTTAACTCATCTATTACAGTGTCAATATTTTATACTATAAGAGTTTGTTTGGTAACACTGCCATAGTGTTAATAATGTTAACACTTTCAAAAGTGTTAAATTAACACTTGACCAGTGGGTCCCATATAAACCCTGGCTCAGTGTTAATTTTAACTAACTGAGGGTATAAATTTGCATTTTCAAATTTGCAGTGTATGACAAGGAGGTTCTCAGTCTGTCATTCCCTCTGCTCTCTAGCTGTTTCCGTTATCCTCTTGTCTCTGTCCCACCCACCTTTCTCATGTATCTTTCCCTTCATCTTGCTTAGTCTTTCTCCTTTTCTCATTCACTTTCTTTCGGTTCCCTCCTCCTTCATATTCCTCCCCTGCTCCCTCTTCTTTTTATCATGCATCAACTGCTGCATCTGATGAGCACATCAGTCAAGGCCTGGCTAATGAAGTCCCTCTCCTTCGCCATTAGAGTGAAATAACTAATCTCTCTGTCTAACTCTCTCTATCTATCTCTCTATCTCTCTCATCTAACCCCACCACTTTCTCTCTCCTCACTCACCTCCTGTCTAATCCCTTCACTTTATTCATTACTTCCCTTTTCTCTTTTTCTCCTCCCCAGTGTCTCTCTCCAAGATTGTCAAAACAAATAAGAAGCTGGCTGAGGTTAGGGCTACAAGTTTACCCAGTCATATGAAGAGAAAAAATAGGAAGGGGGGTTGGGAGGTGGGTGTGTGTTTGTGTGTACATGTGCGTGTGTGTGCTGGGGGATGGGTGTTACTAATAGATTCCTTAATAAAAGACGTGTGTGCTGTAATATACAGTCATTCCTCTATAATGAATGCAAGTGTGTAATTACATGGCAAGTGCTCTCAGCTTTTCTTATAAATTAAAATACATCAAGCTAATTTATTAAATGAATAAGGGACTTCAGTGAAAATAATGCTTGTTTAATTTTGTAAACATTACATTTATGAGTTCATACAGAGACAGATGTACTATATGGTAGAGAGTACACAGACACCCTTATAGGTTTGTGTGCTTTTGTTTTAGGACTGTTTTATTGTTTGTGCTTTGGCCCATAGTCCAAGTTGATACTTTGCATCTTTGGCTTTTCAATGAGCTCATATTTCACCAGGCTCTTGGCAGAGTCATTGTGTCTTTCGGATGGGCACAGCATATTCTGTTATTTCAGAATAAGTTAGGCTACTAAGAAATATCCAACAAGTCCCTCATCCAAAATGACCATATACAGTAGTTTGCTTGTTCCTACCTTTAGGTGCAACGTAGCAGCAGGTGGACTGGAACTTTGTCATCATGGTAACAATAACATGAATAACACACAATAACATGATGAACATAAACATGCAGCGAATGTTGCTGGTTAGTGAACAGGGCAACAAAAAGAGCTGGGGGTCTCAAGGGATCAGCCAGAAAGCTGAGTGGGGGTTGAGCAGGAAACCTCAGGCAGACAGCCAAAGGACTACACAGTAAAAGCAAAAGAGACGTTGGGCAGATGTCCTAGGGGCTGGAGAACACAGGATGGTTATCCTGGGGGCTGCAGAGACAGAGGACTGAAGACCTAGTAAGGATGGCCCAGAGGCAGGTAAGGCAAACCACTCTGGAGGACACTGGTGAAGACAGGGAGGAAGGCTGGATCTCACTGAGGGCCCACTGCAAAGGTGAAATCTTCCTGGATGAAGAACAGGAGGCTGAAGCCGAAGGCTGGTGCCTTCTGGAAGCTGAGCAAGAGGATAATGACAACGAAGGCATGTCCCTTCAAGGGGCTGAGCAGGAGTGCAACGATAAAGGGAAGTCCCCTCAGGAGACTGCTGTGAAAAGCTGGAAGTCTCAAAACTTCCTGCTTCTTAACTCAGGTAAAACTGACACGTCGTTGAGCTTGCCCCTATATAGACAACAATTGGTGAAATCACACAGTTGTTCAGGGATCTTGTTACTTGGTCAAATTATGAGAATCTGGGTGTCAGATGTGATCCTCTTTTCTCCTTCAATCAGTACATTAAAAACAACCAAGACAGCCTTTTTTCCCCTATGCGACATAGCTAAGAGTCAGTCTTTTCTCTCTATGGCAGATGCTGAATTTCTAATTCATGCTTTAGTCTCTCTTATATTTGATTACTGTAACTTTTTGTTTTTGGGCCTGCCATGTGCTAGCACTAAAAGTCTTCAAATAGTTCAGAATGCTGCTGCAACAATGTTAACAAATTCTAGAAAATCTGACCTTATTACTCTTAATTTTCCCTAAATTAGGTCCCTATCCATGTCAGATCAGAACTTAAGGTGCTTCTAATGACTTACAAAATTCTTAACTGGCTCCCTGCCCCCTCATACCTGTCTGATCCCCTTGATTCCATGCTCTGCATTCTCAGAGTAGGAGATCACTGCAAACTGTCTTAAAATCACTGCATCACTGCATCACTCTACTTGATTCCCCCCTCAAGCATGAGTGTCCAAGCTGTGTGCCCCTCCCTCTCTCTCTGTCCACTCTCTTCATCATTCTCTCCTGTTGTTTTGTGCTCTTTTGTCTCTCTCCTCTTCTCCTGTCGCTTACTGCAGGTATTTCTGCCTCCAGAGCTGTAGAGTCTGATCTGTGATGGCATGCCTCCTGCTGCTCCACATTCCTGCTCAACAGATGTTGTTACATTTAAAATTTAGTAGTTATTATTGCACATATTTTTGCTATTACTGTTATTGCTATTATAACTGTGACTATTATTTTTATAGTTATCATAACTATTACTAATATTTCTTTCATCATAACCCAGCTAGTCAAGGCAGATGGCTGAGTCTGGTTCTGCTCAAGGTTTCTGCCTCTTAAAAGGAAAGTTTTTCTTGCCACTGTCGTCTAGTGCTGCTCATGGTGGGAATTGTTGGGTCTGTTATGATATAAAGAGTACGATCTAGACCTGTTCTGTACGAAAATCACTTCTATGTGATTTGGTGTTATATAAATAAAAACTGACTTGACTTGAGGCTAAACAGGAGGGCGAAGGCAGCAAATGTGCTACCCCTCTGGAGATAGAGGAGGAGTCGACTGGGCCACTGAGAGGAGATTTGGAGCTGGTGGTCAGCCGGACCACTGCTAGGAAACAAGGCAGAAGAATCAGCAGGAGTCAGCTGGAGAACTGGAAGTGACTATCAATCAGGCTGCCAACAGAAAATCTGGGGCAGGTGTCAGCCAGACCACCAACAAGGAACCAGGGCCTAGACTCAATATCACTCTTAGGAACTGATGGGATATCGGCTGGGACCCCCTGATGTGGAAACAGAAGTGATGTTGGCTGGGGTGGTCAAACTTGGATACAGATTCAGAAACAGATAAGACATTGACCAGAACCTCGAATGTGGAACAGGTGGGATGTTGGCCAAGGCAGCTGACACAGCACTTTGTAGTTTTGTAAAGTTAAAAAGTTCCAACAGTTTAAAATTGACTTAATACATTTAACTCCATAATCTGTGATCAGTGTTCTAAAATGGTCTGATAAATTTCACCATGTCACTCTGTGTAACACAAAAGGGACTCACTCAGGGTTAGCTGTGGGGGCCTAACATGTTTGCATAATGTTGCCGTGTAGTGATGAAAGATGTACCAATAATATATAGTCATTTTGTCCTTTTTGTTCAAGCAACCCAGCAAAGTGATTTCCCCTATCCTACAAGTCAAGCAACAACAAATTAACAACAAATGAAGGCAAAACACGTGTCTGAGTGTACTAAAATAATCCTGCGTTTTCACTCTGAAGATTATTGAAAATTCAGCACAAGTTTAGTATAGTAATAATGTGTGAGTTCTGTCATAACCCTGAAAAACACGCAGGCTGGCTGCACCAAAGAGCTGCCTTGTCATAAGTTCAAACAGGACAGTCTGTCCAGACGCTGAACAGCAGAGACGCACCAGCAGAACCATCACCAGACAATCGCATAGCAACACTGAGGTCATTCACACAAAATCCTTTGTACAAGTTGCTGTCTGCAGCCATTGCTGAAGCAGAACACTGTTCTGGGCTCCCACCAGCAAAGTCTTCAGCTAAGAAGACAGTTCAAGTAGGCTAAACATTTCATTGCCTACTTATGACTAGGTTGATGCTGAAATAAGTAAATGTAATCTGTAAATCTCATTCATAGATATCTCAGAATTCAATAATAATACAATTACTTTCACAGCTTAAACCTATTTGCTTCCACCATGTCACTCTCTATTTACCATTTTAGTTAACCATGTTGATCACCTTTACATCCTCATTTTTATTACAGGGAGAAAAGCTGTCTGCTGTGCTGGCTCTCTGTTTATACACTTATGTGCACAAATTAACCTAAACTTGGGAACAAACTAATCAAAACATGGGAACAAGTTGCATCTTGTACACGTTATAGCATTTCAAGTGCTCAGTGTAATAAAATGTGGCCTAGTCCGCATAGAGTTCTGACCCCTCCCCCATCTAAAACCCTTGGGATGAACTGGAAGTGGGCTGTCAGGCAGGCCTTTTTAGTCATCATCATTAAAACGTTCAACAAACACATATGAGTTTAACGTTTGCAAATCCATGGACTTTTGGCCAATAGTGTGTCATCCATACTGTGCAAAGATAGACATGTTCTTTTTGGGAACCAGTGTAACACCATGGTTGAACGATTGATGTATAATGACAAGATGTAGTGAGGTGAAGATGAACAGTTTAAGGAAGGTATATTAGTGCTGATTTGTAGAGAATGTAGCAAAACTGCAATCTAGTCATTGACAAAAAGGTGACTTAGGCAGACACTTTTCCACTAACCACTTGTTCAACAGACAACATCTGTCACTGCACAGCTACCTGCATTAGCCCTGCATGAAGTCTACCTTGATCTGCTCTCCCCAAGACACCAGCCCATTTTCTCCCAGCATTCATAACATCCCCACTCCGCCCTGATTGTTGCTGACATTTTTTGCAGAACCCCACCTCTAATTCACATTTATGCAAAGCAGGTCAACCATATTAATGCCAGGATCACTTAACTGAGTGCTATGGTTATGCTAATGAGCCATCTGAAACCTGACAGATTAATTACATTCTTTAGCTTTCCCATCCAACGAATGGTACGGCCCCTGGTAGACTTGTTTACTTAATGAATGTTTAAAAAGGACTTTTCATAGCTCATGAGCCTCCATCCCCATCTTGTGCCATTAGCTGGGACATCTTGACTTATTTAGGTAAATGACAAGTGGCTTTTAAGTTGTTTGAACATCTCAAGACCACCAGGGTCAGGAGGACTTGAGGCTACACAATGCATCACATTCAACGCATGTAAGATGTGGTTCTCTGAAGATACATGATAGTTAATGGTCTGTTTTACTGATGTCTCTATCAACTTTTAATCCACTGTCATCTAAATCATTAAAAGCACGTAACACAGCCGCAGTATTGCACTGGATGACTTATTTTTTCATTACACTCCATGGTATATTCCTATCAGCAGTATATAGTACTATAGAGTTGGGCTGGGACTTTAACGCATTAATTTTGATGAATTAATTACAGAACAACATGGAAATGTTTCTCAGTGCACCTGAGAAAGTTCCTTTCAGTTCCTGGCATACCGATCATACCGATTCACCAGATGCGTTGAGACAGATAGCAAAGCCCCATGTG
>NW_026116663.1:0-30571 GCF_001640805.2 Lates calcarifer
GGTGTGTTTTATCTTTATCAATTGTAGTTAAGCCTCATCAGTTCTCTCAGAAAGGGGACAAGTTATGTGGGCTTGGTTGTATAGACATTTCAGAGAAAAATGAAAGGACATTTTTCAGAAGTAGGCCAGTGTACAATCAGTTCTCAGGGTTGTATAAGAAGCTTGGTGATATTTTAGGCTGTAGGCAACAACCAGAGAAGTGTTTATTTTGAGAAATGTTCTTACCTGACATTCTTCTCTCAGATCAGAGCGCTCTGCTGGAAACAACCATTTATCTATTGATTTTTTTTATTTTTTGATTTTTGCACATTTTTAAAGATGGTTTTTAGGATAAGAAAAAGACAAAACCCTGCAAATGGAAGACATTTCATTAGATGTTTTACTGATTACATAAGGTATATTGACAAAATAACAGGTAGATATTGGACTTTTATTAAAGTAAAGCCTTGTTCAATTAGCATTATTTGCCTCTGACATGATGGATATGATGTAGATTGATATGATTCATTGATAAACACACTTAATGTGAAGCTGATCACAGTGTTGGACTTTTGGAGGCACTGAACCTGAAGTTATTCAATACAATTTTGATTAGATTTTACAGAAGTCATGTACACAAATAACAGATAGTCACCAGCAGTCCAAGTGCTATTTTAAGTTGCACACACTAAATGTTTTGCAGCTTTACGTGTAATTTAAAATGATAAACAATTGAAAAAAAGCCTTCAGTCCAAAAGTACCAGTAGTAGCACTGACCTTCAAAACTGCAAGATGGTTGATCTCTAGTTAAAGCAGAATGCTTCTTTGCCTTGAAGGTCTCAGAAGACTTTTTTGACATTTTCCTCATGGAAAGCCTTTGGAAAAGGTAGTTTTAAGACACTACTTTGTGAGACAATTAACAGTGGTGCGTTAAGTCACAGTGACCTTGAATGAAGACAGAGGCACCATTTTGGAGTGCAGTACTCCTTCACTGCTTTATCTGCTTGACTCATTTAGGATTCTTTCTTTGACTTTTTCTTCTGGTGTGTTCATATCTAGACATGGCTCATAGGGTGTAGGATGGCTCTGGGTCTGTGAACTTTGACAGTCAGAAGAAGGAGGGGGAGGGTGTGAGCTGCAGAGAGGAAGGAGGATGAAAAAGAGAGATGGAAAAGAGGTAAAAGAAAGTATGATGAAGAAGAGAAGAGGTAGAAGAGAAGGAAAAGGAAGAGGAGGATAATGAAGTGGAATGTAAGGGGTGGGGCACCTCTGGTATGTTAGCCCTGCTCTCTCTGTGTGTGTATGAGTGTGTGTGTGAGTGTGTATGTGAGTCTAAACACCCTGCCATGAGTCAGTGAGTCAGACATGCGCAGCTGCTTCAGCTCTCAATCACACACCCGCAAACTGCTTTGAAACTAACTCTGTTGCCTCTCTCTTTGATTCTCTCTGTTTCTGTCTCTCTCTGACACACTCTGATTCGCCATTTTCCTCGAAGCGCCGCATAAGCCAGCTGCAATGAATGTAGAAACTCACAGATGATTTAAATTCATGAACACCTAAATGTTTTGTTTTCTCATCATGGTAGCACCAAAATAAAACACCTGCCTGATTGCCATTGCAGTTTTCAAAAAATTGGTTATATTAATATGTGTTTCTGTCAACTTTTGCTTTGTTTGTGGATGATTTATATTTGTGTAATTCTGTATTGGTATATTCTGGTACATTCTTTGGAAGAAGGTACATACATATTTTCGATAAGGAGCCCTCAAAGTTGTATTTTAAAAAACAGGCATGTATTGAGCAGGACATTTTAGAATTTAAAAAAATTCACTTGTCAGTGCCCACTGGTGGACAAGTTAGGTAAGGGTGTCACTGTTTCTAAGCGCTCTTAAACCTGTCATTACTGTACGAGAACATCTTCCTCTTTCTTCTTATCAGCCACCATATTTGCTAATACTGATATATCTGTGATAAGCTAATATCTGATGTTCTATCGTCCTGGCTGATTTATTGTTAGTGCTCGAATGCCAAGATAGCTTTTGCCAAGATAGTTCTAGCATTAAATGTTCATGTCATTATATATGTAAGTAAAGGATTTTGAAGTTTTGTAAATGGTGTTCTTTGTTCTTTGTTTTGTCTTTTCACTATGGTGGCTACGGTCATTGTGATGCTAAACTAACAAGTTTTGGTGTCTATTGGTGTGTGTTCTTTTGCATGTTGAACAGGTTGTAAAGCCCTCTCAAGTAATTTGGTGATTTGTTTAGATCTCAGTAAAACTGGCTTGACTTGACAAGACATGTTGCTGTGTCACATTAGCCTGCATTAGTAAACAGTTCTACCTTTTCAGACAATACATGCTGACTTTGAAAGTACGGAGAATCCCATTTTGTAAATAGTCACATCACTCAACAGTTGGACCCAAGTCAACTGTTGCCCATGGAAAGTGACAACTGTGAGTGTTAAAACTGACTTGCAAAGAAATCAAATGGTTAAAAGGTTTTTATCCCCCAGCAACAGTAAAATATTAATGCAAAACTGTATATGTACAGCCAGTGAACCAACAGACCTCCACCATTTTTGAGCCATTCTCAGAATCTCGGTAAAAGAGCAGTTGGGGTTGAGTGCCTTGCTGAAAGGCTACTCAGCAGTAGTTTTAGTAGGAGGAGGAGAGCATGTTACTCATTCTCCTCCAGACCAATCTCTCACCTAGTCCTTTTACTTCCTCCTCTCACTCCTCCTCGTCTTCCTCCGCTTCCTTCCTGCCCCCCAGCACACACCCCTCCCTCCTCCCCTCCTCCCCTCCTCCCCCTCTCCCCCATCCCATTCTTTGTCATCTCTTTGGGTGAATTCCCAGCTGACTCTGTTTGTCATGGCAAACCAACCAGTCGTGGTGACTGGGCTTGCAACTCACACTTCCTGTGTGTGTGGTTGTGTGTGTGTGTATGAGGAGACGCATGCGCAGTGTGTCTGTGTGTGTGTGTGTGTGTCTGTGTGTGTGTGTAGACAGCGACTGGCTGCATGAGCTTGTCAGCCTGGATTAGAGTCAAACACACTGCAGCCGATGCCTGTTTTCTTTCTTTCTTTCTGCCTTCCTTTCTGCCTTCCTTTCTGTCTTTCTTTCTGTCTTTCTTTCTGTCTTTCTTTCTAACTTCCTTGCCCTCTCTGAACGGCCAATAATGACACCATCAGCCAGTTTGATCAGATAGAGAGATGTATTTAACTACTGGAATATGTATGTTTAAGGAATCTACTGTGGCTTTGTCACCATTGCTCTGGTTCTCTCTCTTTTCTCTCCTACTGTATGTTTCTCACCCCCCAGCCTGCCCCACCCCCTCACTATGTAACTCAATGTGCTATTCTAACATGGCAGGAGGAAGGAGGGGTGGAGGGGGGTTGGGCTTTAAATCTGGCCTATGATCCTGTGGTACAGCAGGGAACGCTGCTATTACATAACTTAGTATGTGTGTGCATGTGTGTGTGTGCTAGGCTACAGTATGCAGTGGTGAGGCTCCCGTTGCAGCTGCTCTTGGTTTCAGTATATGTTTTTTTTAAAAATCCCCTGTTGCAGTAAGCTTGTTGTGTTTAAACAGCTTCTTCTTCTCACCATGGTTAAGTTGCTGGGTTTCAGTCTGAAAACTTCACTGATGAATATACAGGATCTGTGTGTGAGGTGAGATGTGGTTTGACAGTGATGATGTGATGCTAAGATCCCTTTGTACTGCTGAATTTGAAACCACATCCAAAAACCCCAATAGTTAGGTGTGAAATTTTTTTGGCTTATTGGAATTATTTGAGGTGTATTTCTGGGCAGGGATCAAAAGAACATGTCAAATGAATGAGCCAAACAAGGATATACTCATTAATTTTGGATAATGTTAAATGCTGAAATGACGAGTTGATTAATTGATTAGCTGATCAATAATACATGAATTGTTAATTGGCAAAACATTTGTCGATTCCAGACTTTTGGACTGTTGGTTGGACAAAGTGAACAATTTGAATATATTACTTTAAGCTCTTTCAGAATCTGTGAGGGGCAGTTTTACTTATATCTGACCTTGTAATTGAAATTTTAATGGATTAATCAGGAAAATAATTGTCTAATAATAATCAGTTGACAGTTTAAGATAGAATCGACAGTTTTCATGTTAACATCTTCTAAGTCCAGTGAGAATTGAACTCCTGTCTCTGTGGTTTTGTGTCTTCCAGATATATGTTTGGTAAAGGTGCGAAGCGGAAGCTGGACGAGGATGAAGAGGGCTGGAAGGCAAAACGCTGGAGGCGTCGGTGGCGGGAGGGGGACTAGGCTTTGGTCCAGAGGGCCTGTCGAAGGTGTCATACACCCTGCAGCGCCAGACCATCTTCAACATCTCCCTGATGAAGTTGTACAGCCAGCGGCCGCTTGGTGAGCCCAGCCTAGAGCGCCGTGTCCTTATCAACAACATGCTGCGACGCATCCAGGATGAACTCAAGCAGGAAGGCTCCCTGCGGCCACTGCTCCTGCCGCCGTCGCCACCACCCCGACGACCCCATGGATGAGGGCTTCCGTGAGGCGCCGCCCTCCTTTGGTGTTTTGTCAGCGGCAGCAACAGCACAGGTATCCCAGCCTTCTACGCTGTTGATGCCGGTGATCGCTCCACCGCCTTCACCCCACCCAATGGTGCCTCCCAACTGCCAGGCAAACCAGGCCTGTCCCGGCCGTGTGGAGGCCTGCCCCGCCCCACTGGAAGCCTGCCTCACTCCAGCCTCTTTACTGGAGGAGGACGGTGGAGATTCAACCTTTTGTGTTCCATCCCCACCCACTCCTCCTCTGTCGCCTCCCCCAGTGCAGTCTCCCCCGTTACCTTCGGCACTTCTGAGCCAGGTGTCCCCCAGGGTCCCTGCGTCTGCCTCGTCCAGTGACGGTTTCCCCTCCACTCTGAGTGACATGGAGTTGGGTCCTCCCACAGCCATAACAAGGACAGCAGCAGCTAATACTACGACCGTGACTACCTCCCCAGCTCCCACGCCACTCACCCGGCCCTCCCAATTAGCACCCCTCTCCCCAACACCCGCAGGCCCACCCAGAGACTGCAGGACCATGGGTGCTAAACCAGAGGCACCTGGTGTCTTACTAGCAGAAGCTCGCTGTGGCGAGCTCCGGCCGATGGACCCTCTGCCCACACTGCCCCCTGGTAGCTTAGTAGACTCCTCTTGTCCTTCCTCCCCTCCTTCCTCTGCCTCACCCTCGGGGTTTCTCTCAGACTTGGCGCTGGACGATGTCCTGTTCGCCGACATCGACACGTCCATGTATGACTTTGACCCCTGTATGACAACGGGGACTGTGGGCGTGACGGCAGGTGGCAGCCTCACCAAACTGTCACCGGTGGTGACGACAGATGACCTCCTCAAATCACTGGCGTCGCCATACAGCAGCTCCGCCCCCCAGGTTTCAGCCAATCAGCCTTTCAAAATTGATCTGACAGAACTGGACCACATCATGGAGGTGTTGGTGGGTTCGTGACTCGCAGATACCACCACCTCAGAAACACACACAGTTTAATCTGGAGAACAGACTGGAATGAAAATTTGGGATCGCTTTGGGGGTTTTCTTGGTTGTTGTTTTTATGTTTTTTTTTTTGTTTTTTTTTTACTTACTTCAAAGGTCGGTAATTGTAAACATCAATGGTGATGTCAATTAGTACTACTATGACAACTACTACTACTACACAACACTGTGCATGCACTGTGCTCGCCTTTCCAAATATGGAAATGAAGTAACTGGGAAACAAAGACAGAAATGAGTTTGTATTTCTATACTTGTGAGGACCTCCATTGACTCCATTCATTCCCTAACCCTAATTTAAACCTAATCCTAGTTCTAATCTTTAACCTGAACCTAAGCCTTAACCCCGAGGAGTAACTGTAAATAGAAAAAAAAGGAGGACCGGCAAATTGTCCTCATTCTGGAGGATTTTGCGATCATTATATCCTTGTGAGGACTTCTACCTCTCACAGGTAAAGAAATACAATTGAACACAGATAAATATAACATTACATAACATGCATACACACACACACACACACACACACACACTGAATTCATGGCTTTTAGCAGATGAGTGCCTTTCAAAATGACCACTTATTCAATTCCTGTTTTTTACAGTATATATATATTTTTTTTTACTAGTTCTTTTCACTTTAACAGCCTAGAGAGGTCACTCCTCAGTGTTTTTTTTAATTTATTGTATTGTATTAAAACTATAATTAAAAAAGGTAATTTGTTAAGATCAAATAATAATTATTTAATCTTATTACAGATGCTATGTTTTATTTGTTAAGCAAGCATAAAAAGGTTTTACGAGAAATGCATTGTTTTACCAGTGTGCTACATTACATATTAGCTTGGCTATATAATTATGCTTTGGGAATAGCTCCAAAACACATCACCTAGTTGTTTGTTTAACTCTTTAGCTAGTAGGAAATGTCTGTTCTTGTACACATCATGTCTATGAATTCAGTTCAGGACTTTTTTTTTTTTTTTTTTTTTGCTTTCTTTCCTTATTGGCAGGCACATATAACTGTGCTGGATGCTATTTTACATGAGCTTGGTCATGTAAAGTATGTGCTAGTTATCATGCTTCAGTTACAGCAGAATTCAAATGAGATACACCCACAGGAAAGCTAGATGTGTTTACATTGGAAGTGGCAACAGTGCCAGCACCAACTTTTGCTTCCCAGTCGGATGTATATAATCTGAAAAGTCTAACCTAAGCACAGACTTTGGGCTCTAAACACATGTTAAATTTGGACTTGAAACAGCTATCACAGATTGCAGGGAAAGTCATCGTGGCACCAGCGTGGCTCCATAGAATTTCTCAGAATCACACAAAGAAAACAGAATATTTTTGTAGAAATGCCTTCTGGTTCGATTCATACAGAATTAGCAACATGAGTGACAGACAAATTACAGCACAGTATTACACACATCCCATATTTGCAGAGTATGTTTACTTGTGTTTAGAATAGGGGCCCTAGATGCCAAATCTCAGAGCTCTGCCTACTTCTGTACATTGTGCAGTACAGTTTTGAGGTTAACCCCAAAGCTCATGGATGTTTAAAACACATCTGATAGCCCAAGGGCTAAATCTGTCTGGTAAATAATTTGAATGTATTTCACTGAAGTAAGAAACTCAAACCATTGTATCAATCTGATATCACAACCATGCAAAAAGACTCATTTGTGTTAAAACACTACCCGCTCTCACAGGCCACTATGCATGATTTTGCTACAAAAAGACAAAATGTGATGGCTAAGTGCAGCATCTAAGACAGGGTCTCATGAGGAGTCATAAGCTCCACATGTTTTTCTATCCCAGCAGACTACACTTAATTGGAATCAATTCTTCATTTGTCAGTCAAATGCTGTGTCCACAGTTGAGCCTTTATACGTTATGTGTGCTATCAGTTGAATTTAAAAATGTAAAATCCTCTTCATACACCAATCTGGCTATTAACTGTGGTGCTCCACGTGAAACGAGATAAGAATGCATGGAAGAGCTTGTGCAGTAGATGCAAAAAGCTGAAAATCATTCTCAGTCTACCCTCTCAGACTGCTGACCTTCATTTAGAATGAATGGATCTCCAGCCACATAAAAAACTTTTGCAAGGATTTTTTTTTTTTTTTTTGCATGTGTGTATATCAGTGTCACATATTTATCCATGGGACATAGCCCATTCTGAAATGGACCAACATATTGGCACCATGATAACTGTATTTTGATTGTTAGAAAAGGCCTGCAGTGGACACAGGCGTTTGCAATTCACAGACATAGCAATGTTCTTTTCAAAGTCAAACTGCAGAACCACAACGTAGTACAGATTTAAGCTTAAGTGCAGATACATGGCTTGTTTTTAAGAGTTGATACAACAAAATAAAAAGTTAGAACATGCCTTTTGCTAAAATATTTAGATAGACCATAAGTTGGCCAAAGTCAGACTGATTTCCCTGCTTCTTTTAACCAGATCTTAACAAATGGGTTCAAATGTGTAAAGAAATGACTACCCTGGGGTACTTTTACTCATTAATATTCAGTGCATTTCAGGACTTGTTACATGGTCAAATGTTGTAATTGCCTTGAGGTCACTTTTTGTGAAATTGGATCATTTAATTGTTGAATATCAGTACCAGCTCCTGAAGAAAACAATCTGGTACGTAAATGTTCCACTGCTACTGCCTGCTGCAGATGAGAGCAGAGTAGTAAGCCAGATGAATGATGAGTTAAAATAAAACTAAAACGTTCCACAGAAGGAGAGAAATTGAAAGTCACCACAAATAACACCTTACACATTGTGCATAATAAATTGATCCAGTGATGATATATGAGATATTGATGAGTGCAGTTATAATGATCGTTTTAACCTTTTCTTTCACCAAACATTGTATATTGACATTATACATATCATCTACATTTGTCTAGCTATTCTCAGCAGCATAAGAGAAAGATGCTACAGACACCACAATTATCCAGAAATCCAGGGCACTTCATCAACAGGTGTTGGAAATAATTTAGGGTGTACTTTTCCCTCAGAATTTGTTAAATAAAAAATAACACAAGAAACTGTATACACCTCTGTGTCTGTGAACACAGCCTTTCCATGGTGTAAAATGGTATGTTAATGGTATTTCTAGCAGAGGTCCTAACTGATGGTACTCAGTAGCTATTAATGGGACAAAATGCGTTATCTGCATTACACTCTGACTCATCTTACTGTGTTAGCCAAGAGCAGTGAGGCCGGAGTGACTTTTAAACTTGTTCCAATGGAAGATCAGTAATTTTCCAGAGTGCATTTGACCTCAGCTAGTATGGAAATGAACTGCATTGTAACTGAATTCAAAGCAGAGTGTGAGCCGAGCAGATAGCAGCACCAACTAATACAGTTTGAAGATGACTGTGTCTTGTTTCTTTCACTATGTTTGACTTTTGGAGTGCTTGTTTTTTGTCAATGAAGTTATTTATTCATATTGTTTTGTTTTCTCTGTGTAAATATATTTATTTTGGATATGAAGTGAACATTTGGATTGTAAATGCGTGTACAGAATGTGTGGTAGGAATGTACTTCAGATAGGAATGTATCTGAGTGTGGAATTATGGGTGGAAGCCATTTTTTATATACATAGGTAGTTATATTATCTTGTTTATTTGTTTTGTTTGTTGCTATGTTATTGATTTTTGTGGGTCGGTGGCCACAACTTTTTACATCTTTTGTACTCTTTTGTTCATCATTTTCCAGTTAAAGGCGAACAGTTCATGCAGCAATACTCAAAAACCCGTCTCCAACCTTCAGATGTCAAGACTCCAAAGCCTGTCATAGACGCTTCAATGCCAAAAGTAATGTACATAGTATGAACAACATTCGAGCTCCTGAGACTTTTTTGATCAGTGTTTGTTAACGAATCTGTTTTAGCGCTGTCTGAGCGTGCAGCAGTTCGATTTGCCAGGAAAGACTGACTGCAGTCGAGGCTGATTCCCTCTATGAAGGCTGTATTTTACACAGACCTCAGAGCTGTGCCTTTTTCTATGCAATAGAACACACACAGAGAGAGAAACTATCAGCTGATCACTGTATTAGGATCCAAATGTGGACTGTAGATAAGATATATATGTGTGTATGTATAAATCTGTATCTATATAGATATAGATATATATACACACACACACAAGATAAATGGACAGCTGTCTATGAATATTTGAAACAGTCTTACTTTTGTAGTTTTATATATATGTATAAATATATATATACAATAAACTGTAAAAAGAGATTGTCTTGTGTCTCCTCACTTTGTAATATACATGCATGTATAGAAGGTCACTGATGTTCATATTTATATAATTAGCTACGGTTAGACTAGTTTGTGCTTTTAATAAAAGCTAAAGGTTTCAGCCATATCTTGTGGCTTTGCTCGGCAGATGGCATTTCTCAGGTTTCATTGAGATGGTTTAGTTTGTTGTCATGGAATCACTGTCACATGATAAGAGGTGGGTGTATATACCGTATGCGCTGCTTCAGAAATGACAAGCAAGTAAATCTTGCATTGAGAATTATATCACAGTGATATGAAAATATAACCATAAAGTCACATAATTGGAAGGTACAATTAAGAATGTTGTTTTAAAAAGGGTTTATGATCACCTTTTAATGCAGACCTGGTTACAATCAAAGTACCGCATTTGAAAATTCAGTAAGTTTAGCCACTGCAAAAGTTTTTTTCAGATGTTCACCACATCTGATAACAAGTTATATTCCTTCCACCCCAAAAGAGTTTTCATAAATGATGCCCAGAGTGTTGTGTCATAGGATAATCTTAGTTTTGGTTCTTTTGGCAAATTTATGTTCATCACACGTTCCTTAGAACATGGTACTAGTCACTCAACTGAGTCATCTCAAACCTGAGCCATGACAATACAACCTAGCCAGTATGGGCTTAGCCAACTCAGTTCGTGTTCACAAGGAGCTCGAAGCTCAGGCTGATGCCATTCCCTGCAATGAGCAGCAACTCACCTATCTACCTGGTGGGCTCCATCTGCCATGAGTGAATCCTGGTGTCCATTAACAAGATGGTCCAGCAACTGACTGTCTAAACCCAGACTCTTCCTGCTGTGTCTCCAGTTTCCACTCCTGCTTCACAGGTTTCCACTTCTGCACCCTGCTTATCACCACCTGAATGGTGTTCTCTAGTCCTCAAACTCCAGTCTTCCACATTTCCCACCAACAGAGCCAACTGGTCAAACTAGACTCTGGGGGAACACAGAGTGGGAAAGGCAGTCTCCCATTTATTCATCGGTCAAGCTGTTTATGGCTGAGCTGAAGGTGGTCAACCACACTGCACAAGCTCTTCCATGCATTCTTATCTCGTTTCACGTGGAGCACCACAGTTAATAGCCAGATTGGTGTATGAAGAGGACTTTACATTTTTAAATTCAACTGATAGCACACATAACGTATAAAGGCTCAACTGTGGACACAGCATTTGACTGAGGGAGGTGGCAAGGGGTGTCCTGATCTGTTCCAGGGAGGCAAATTACTCCAAACCATAGCAGCTGAGAGTAAGTGCAACAAACCTGCCATGTAATGACACCTCTTATCATGGGTTGGTTCATTATGAAAAGGAAAATGGTGAGCTAAAGCGTGAAAACCCTCAAACCCTTCCATCCTCCTCAACATACCTATAGCTGATCTTTCCTCACCAGGTACATGCAGTGGTGGTGGTGTTCCTCGACTCTGGGGTTTGAAGCCCCTGCTGGATCCTGTCAAAGCGAGCAGAGATCTGGGCTAAGTGAAGAAAACTATTTCAATTTTTTTTTTTTGACACTGTTGTCATTTGAGATACGTGGGCAAATCTAGAATACAGTTATATGCAGAAGCTTGGGCAACCCTGGTACATTTTGCTGAATCTCTAAGTGAAAAGAAATTAACATAACCTCAGCAGGGTGAAGATGTAACTTAATCACTATATATTTGTGAAATTAAAAACAAACAAACAAAAAACTAAAATGAGTGTGGCATGTGCAAAGGCTTTGGCACCCTGTCTGTCAGTACTTGGTAACACCTCCCTTGGCTGCAGTCACAGATTCCAAACATGCCCTGTACTCAGCGAAGAGTCTTTATGCTCTGCTCTGTTCTGCTCTTCTCTGTAGCTCTGGAAAAATCTTAGGTCATCTTGAATGTATTGCACCGTTCATTATCAGTCTTTGCTAGTGAAACATTGTTGTTCATAACCAATACGCTTTTTCATTACATTCATTTATTCATTATGAATGCTTTAAAACAAAATCACAATGAAAATAGCTCTGAAAAACTGTTTGCATGTTTTGGTGTTTCTAAAAAATATATGAAAATACCTCAAAAATGGATTAGAATTTCAAACTGCATAGTGAAATTTTAATATAAAATTTAATATAAAGAGAAAAAATGTGTGTACAAATACAATACAACGCAACAATCTTTATTGCTGTGAGTTCTGCTATGCTCATGATCATCCATAGTGCTCATTCTGGGGTAGCCTATTCCTGGTTATGCCAGCATAGTCTCCATGTTGACCGGACCCCTTGTCAGCGATGTGCTTTGTGACATGTTGAAAAAGTGTTTCTTAGTTTATGCAGATGATATTCACATTTTCCTCAAGACCAGGCAGGATTACTCTAAGCATGTACAGACTGCACTCCAAGGACTGCTGGAGAACCAACTCTTAGTAAGGGCATAAAAATGTGTTCATTGTTGTCAGAGTTTCAACAGTATCTTGCTGTTCCTGTGTGTCTCTCAGGTGTGGGTGGTTCTTTCTCTGTCTCTCCCTCTCTCTCAGAGGCGGTGGCTTTAGCAACCCCAGGCACACCTGTTTTCAATCAGCTCATCAGCCACAGTTTAGGAAGCCTGGTGAGACCTCCACTCCTTGCCAGATTGTTCCACAGTGCTAGTGGTAATGGAGGGTGTCCTTTAGTGTCATAGAGTTGTAATTCTATTGTGTTTGTTTATTTTAATAATTTATCTCTCTTGTGCTAAAATTCTCCACCTGGGGCTCCCTGCGTTGCTGCTGAGTTTTGTCACCTTGCCTGGAAGCTCCAGAGCTCCTATCTCCTCTCTTTAACTCAGGGCAACAAATCACTCACTGATGGAGTTCCTGGCCAGCCCCAAAATATCTCCCAGAACCTGTCCTCTTGGTCCAGGCAACTCCTCTTCAACACTCTTTCCAGTTCCTCCATCAGAACAAAACCTACTACCTCCTACCTGAGGAATACAACCATGCACTCCTGCACCCCTCTACTTCCAGAGGAAAAAGGTATGGCTTTCCATTTGGAACCTGCCTGTCAGAGTGGAGACATGGAAGCTGGCCCCCTGTTTTGTTGGTATCTTTTAAAAAGGGTGATAAGGGTCCATCCCACTTTCCACATTTCCCACATCAAGTCTGTTAAGGAAATCCTTTTGGTTTGTTTGGTTAATCTGCCTGCCTGTTACCATCTGCTGCCCACATCCAGACTTCACCTACTATTCGTCCTTGCCTGCTTTTGCTTCCTAAGCCTTAATAAAGTTGTACATAGTTGACACTTTAAGTATGTGAGACAGATTAGGTAGAAAAGTTATACAGCTATACAGTTATACAAGTTGTATGCATGTGGGTAGAAGAGAGAGTATATTTGGGTTAGTGTGTAAATGCGCTAATCCTGCATATTCGGAGGAATATGGACATGTTTACAAGAAAGTGAATATGGAGGATCATGATGTGCCCAGAGGACTGTCCTTTACCACACAAACTGACTTTTGCAGACTCCTATTTGTTCACCCATATGCATAAATGTTGGGTGAAAAAAAACTGGAAAAAGACTATGGAAAATACCAATTTTGTACTTCTGTTTTGATAGGTTTTGTATGGAAATACCCCCCCCCCCCCAAAAAAAAAAAAAAATAAAAAAATAAAAAAATAAAAATTACTCCCTCCGTGAATGTCTGATTGTTCTCAGAACAAACTGATTTGCACAGGAAACACATAAAATCATCTGATTCTATTCAAGGCTCTATGGCTGGTTTTAAGAAAGATAAGTAACTGTCTTTTAGAAGGAAATGTCTCCAGGCTGAAGGATGTAACAGTACTTAAGCTATTCCATATCCACCAAATTAATGACAGTGTGGTAGTCTGTGGAGCCCTGACTGTAGATCAAGAGCTGGTCTTGGCCTAACCACCAACAGGATGACTGGAGCTGAAGTCAACTGGACCAGCGACAGGGGGTCTGGAGTCAACTGGATCACTGAACGCTGCATCAAGTTGTTCATGTTAACGCAAATGCAAGCTATAGCTACCTAACAATCAATTGCTGGCCGCGCTGATTTGACACAACAGTACTCTAGGGAAATTCACACAGTACACAAGGAAGTGCAAAGTGTTCTTCATGGAAGTATACTACCAGAAGTATCCAAATTTTGTAGATGATGATTTAATGTCTTCTTTCTCATAATCAGACAAACTAAAAACCTTTAATAAGCATTAGCTAAAGCAAAGCTAATAGGTAGCTATCTTATTAAAGGAAAGGTATAAAGCTTAATATTTGTTCTTATATTCAGTTTTAATTATTCAAATAATAATAAACTAATAATAATGAATAGTGTAATTATTGACCCATTCAGTTGTATTTTAGACTCATCTGATAATGTTCTACTGCTTATTGTTCATTTTCCACACTTTACAGCTTTGAGTCATGTTTAAATCCTCATATGTTGTATGCTGTGTTGCATGGGTTCATTCTGGAAACTAGAAGAGTAAGTACATGTTGTGGCATCTGATTCAGTCCAAGTTCAATTGTCTGTATAGAAAACGAGGATAATGTTTTTGTAGTGATGTATCCCAACCGTCACATTAGGATGAATGAGTTTGACTGGATCAGATTTGATCTTTAATAAAATGTCAGTACCAGCTCTTTTCAGTGGCTGTTCTCCATTACAAGGCTCAGCCTGTGTCTTCCACTGTTTTTGTTTTTTTTTTTTTTCTTCTAGTTTACAGCGGCACAAGGCCAACATTCGCCACTGTTAAACAGCCACAACTCCTGATCCGCAGGCCGGGGTTATTTCCAGCATTCAGGCCACACAGCTGTGAGGGGAAGGGGGACAGTCTGTCTCTATTGGTGGAGGGAGGGAAAGTTTAGCTCAACTTAGCAACAGCAGAGCTAAGGTCACTGAGGACAACACAGATGACAGTCAGCAACAGAGGCAATGAGACAGAGGGCTGCTTCTCTTACTGTCTGATGTCTAGCTACTGCTTCTCATTTTATTGTATAAACATACTTATTAAAACATGACAGTCCTTTGAGTATTCTTTTATAAAATGCTTGGCTAATTTTATTGCCTGTCAGTTTCTCTCTAAAACTTTATATTTCAGTATGTTACAAAGCCCACTAATGTTTTTATATCCCCATATAATGACCATGTCATCTTAGAAAATTCAAAACAACAAAATTCATGAAAAGGTTATCAAACATTCAAAAAATATAGCATATTACAACCAATAAATGATAAGCATGTAAAACAGAGTTTGATGTGTAAAATCAGTAGAGTTCATCTTTAAATATTTTATAGATTCAGTTCTATATCAGAGATTTTGGCTCAAGAAGTCAGGTCAGCATACCAGCAGATTAGAATCTCCCTGTTTTTAACATCTCTAAAATGTCAGAATCCTCCATAACAAAATCGTGAGCCACCTTAAAAGCAGCACCAAGGCCAAAGATACTGTGACTGTGAGCCTGCATATGTAAAGAAGTGCAAAGTATCCTCTGTATCCCTATATCTCATCTTGTAAATTTGTCAGTAAAACAATGCCTTTTTCCAAATGCCTGGAAATCAGCAGTGATAACCACTGTTTTCAAGGCTGGGGATCCAACCAATGTAATCAATTACAGACCTATCAGTATTCGCTCAGTTATTTCAAAAGTAACTGAAATAATTTATGGTCATTTAATAGCCCATACATTAAAAACCTGCCTTTGATTTGCCTGGAGATCCCTTAAAATATGGCTCAAGACAAATTAGTCACGTGAACACCTATCTAAACCTTTGTATGGAACCAACTTTTTCCCAGCATTGAGTCTATGTAATGTATATTTTATGACGTTTTATGCATGATGTACTGTTTGCTGTTAATTGTTTTATTGTATTGCCCAGGGATCACAGATGCAAATTAGCTACATAGCTAACTCTGGCGCAATGGTTGTGTTGTGCAAGGTCCTGTTAAATAAACCAATTAACTAAACTAATTAAACCTCTTGACTCATCCCTTAATCTTTTACTGCCTTTTGTCGCTTTTCTGGTTCCATAGAAGATACATTTTAATTCATTTTATTCATTTATTCATCCATTATCTATACTGCTTATCCGTTAAGTGTTTATTAGTTATAATAAAATACATTATTATTATTATTACAATAATTATTATTTATTTGTGCAGCATATTTCTTACAAAAAGTTTTTCAAAAATGTACCACTCATGCCCTTCTACAGTTCATCTTTTTCTGCCGTGTGTAAATACTTACACAATAGCTTTAATCATGGCGCCATCTCGTGGTTAAATCAGAGAGGTACAACGAGGATTCAAATGTCACAGCAAATCTAAAGGCCACGATGTGCAACACAGTCCCACCTCGAAAAGAAGAGCATCACTGCTGTCTGAAATGACCATTACTTTATGTGACCAGCCTCTGTCTTTCAGTGCTGTTATTCCGTTCAAACGAACCTTTTTCCTAAATAACGAAGAGTGTGTGAAAACGGGTGAGTAATAGCGCCCCACAGGCGGCACAGAGCGCTGACCATGGTGCTGACAGGCCCCTACTTTCCATCCATCATCTCACGTTCGACAGTCTGATAGGCCACTTACTATAGGTCCAAATCCCATCTCATATGGATTATTAAATGCTTGTAAAATGTTTATTTAATGTTTATAAGTTTAATTAACCCCTTGTTCTGTGTAGGTTTCTTACACATAATTTTGACAGTAGCACACTAACCGATGACTCTTCTTACTAGCAGTTGGATTTTAATGTCAGCCATGGGTGCTGCTGAGACCAGTGCTTGAAATGACTGCAGATGAACGTTTCACCTGGTTGGTGAATGTGAAAAGATGAATGTTATTAACCTGGCACACTTGTGGGCAAAGAAAACCAAGAGGAGATCAGATAAACCAAATCACTGAAACAAATGGGTCATTTGTCATTTGTCAGAGTCCTCTTTCCATTACACGTACATTATATAACTGATGCAACAGGGTTACTCAAAGAGTAGTGGGGATACAGTTTGGGAGAGAATGCTTGTCTTTCTGTTAACTGCAAGTATAACATACAAAAAGATGGAGAGAAAAGAGAAGAAATCAAACAGAAGAGGGCACAGTTTTTAGGAAGTCCCTTTCTTCTTGTATTGCAATCATACACACCATCTGCTTTTTATTCAGCAAAGAGAAGTGTGCCACATTGCCAGAGACCCTGGCAATCTCCCCTGCTCTTGCATCATTTGCTCTCAGTATAAAGTGCCGGCGTTTGTGCGCATGTTCCACTGGCTCTTTGTGTCGTCGCTCCTTCTCCATTGGCTCTGCCTCTGCCCTGCGCTCAGCCTGCACACCGGACCAGCCTTCACACAGCAGAGTGCGTGCGCCAAACGTATATGTGCATCCAACCCACGCTGCTTGTAACAGGACTTAGCTTCCCACGCTGCTCCGAAGAGAAAAAAAAGATGGAGAAAAAGAGCGAGATCAACGGGCACGCCATGCCCAGCTCGGCCTCCACCGACAGGATCCTGGAGAAAGGCGCGCAGAAAAGCTTCTTGGAGAAGCTGATGGAGTTTCTGAGAAAGAACCTGCTGGTGATCATGACGGTGTCCGGGGTGCTGGTGGGCGTCGGGCTCGGCATGATGGTCCGCAACATGAACCTGACCAAAGCGCAGATGACCTATTTCGCCTTCCCCGGAGAGATGCTACTTCGGATGCTGAAAATGATCATCCTACCCCTGGTCGTCTGCAGCCTTATTTCCGGCGCCGCCAGCCTAGACACGCGTTCCCTGGGCAAGCTGGGTGGCATCGCAGTCGCCTACTTTCTGGTGACCACGCTGATCGCCTCGGGGATCGGGGTGGCCCTGGCTTTCATCATTAAACCCGGCGTGGGTGCGGGAGCTCTGAACACCAACAGCCTGGGGCTGGAGAGCGTCAGCAGCAACAAGGAGACCACGGACTCGTTTTTGGATCTGGCCAGGTACTGTAGAAGCATTCCATTCATTTGAACAATCTGGGAATGACTCTGATATGTAGGTCACTGTTGAATAAGAAGCAGATTGAGGTGATTTTGTTGGAGTTCTGCGGGGAATTATGGCACAGCGTGCCTCAGGCGCAACACCGGTTACACACACCAGTGGCACGACGCATGGAGCAGTCCGCGCGTACACGCTCTTAAAGGCATTGGCGGGTGTAGTAAGCATAACACATGGTGATACACAGTGTCTCTGCAGGTGAAGGAGGACAAGTCTTTAATTTTCTGGTAAAAAAGTGGTAATGTCTGCAGTGGTAATGTTTGTTTTTTTTAATTATAAGAAGTGAGTTTTTCTAGGGTCTAGACCGCTGACAATATAAGGTCTCTTCCCTGTTTGTGCATCAGTCTTTGTGAGAATTTTACATGACTTCCGAAGTTGACTATGAGTGTGTTGTGCAACTCTTAAAACTTCCTTTATTTGACATTTTCTTGTTTGCATGTTCTTGTCTGTTCCCAAATTTTATATGACTTGGTTCACACCATCAGGTGAAGTGCCGTGTGGATGGGCTCTATTGCAGCTAGATAGTTACAGACTCCTTTCCAGCATCTGTATGAATAGTTTTCCATGAACCTAACACAGAAACTTCCCATTAACCTCCTTCCTACAGATGCAGTTTAGTCAGTGATGGAAAAGTAACAATGTACTTTTACTCAAATACTGTATTTAAGTACAGTACAGTTCTGAAGTACTTGTGCTGTACTTGAATATTTCCTTTTTTTTGGTTCTTTATACATTAAAAGTTTACATACAAAACATATAACAGCTCCAACACCACTAACTGTAACAGTAAAGTGTTGCTTATATGTCAGTGCGTAAGTCATATTAATTAGATATATATGTTATAATAATATGAAACACTGGTCTGATAAAATGTCTGTACATTTACAGAAGTAGGACTTGGATGCAGACCCTTTATCTGCAACAGAGTAGCTTTATATGGATTTATGCTACTTTTACTTACTTACTCATTTTTGTTAAAGTGATTAATTAAAAAACACAGCTGCTAGCAGCTTCAGCTTATACAGTAGATTTCAGAGTGCTTACTGCCCTTCAGTGAAGCAGACAGGAGGAGTCCTAATAACAGGTTCCCACAGTGTGAGGGAAAGCTGACAGCTGTTGAGAAAGAGGAGAGAGAGGTGGAGGGATAAACCCCAGAAACACTGTGTAGTACAGAATAAACAGAGTCTGCTGCTGTTAGCACTTTTCCTTTATCACAGCAGCAGATGGGCAGTCTGCTTTTATTTCTCAGTCTAACACTGTGGAGTCAGACTTTATTTTTGCACTGGTGACCAGTTGCTCAAAATATTTGAGGAGGGATTAGACCAGCGCAGACCAGTGATGTTCCAGTCTAAATAATGTCATAATCAGTTGCTCCTTTGCTTTATGAGGAACTAGAATGGTTTCTCTTTCCACTCCAATCATCTGGCATATCAGGTGTCAGATTCCCATTCTGGCACGTCAAATTTAAAGGATCATATAACAGAAAAACAAGTATTTCACTGTTCTAAAAATATGTCACATTACTTGTTTTGATGTGGAGCTAGAGTTCACTTTGTACCTGTTCATTTTATGTACTCAAAATAAGATTATGCAACACTGTCCATGTATTGTAACACTTGAGCTACGTTGGTAACTCCTAAGCTATATCTTATTCATACTAACTGATGAGAAAAATTCTCCTAGGGAGTTATTGGAATTATTTCTGTGGAAAGCCTAATGCCAGTTTATTTATGTCCCCAGATGATGTATCTTGCTGATGATTATTGGTGATTATTTGATGATGTATTTTCTGGTTTTACCTCTGTTGTCACCATGAAGTTGACATATTTTGAGTGAAATGTCTCAGCAACTATTGCATGAATTGCCATGAAATTTGATACAGTATGCACATTCATGTCCCTCACGGGATGAATAATGTAGCAACAACTGTAGTGATCCTCTGTCTTTTCATGCTGCACCACCTTCAAGTCCGAGGCTGAATTTGTCCAGTACTTTAGTCAGCATGTCCTCCAAATTAGACCATACTATATGTAGTTTGAGCATGCTCTTCAGAACAACACAAAGAGGCATTTTTAGCTCTATCATCACGACGACAACATTTCTCTGTGACTTCCTAATGACATGAAAATGCTCTGGTCAAAGTTTGGCTAAGTTTAGATAGAGATAATGGTTCATGTCAAAATAGTTACTTAATTATGAATACACTCATCTAAGATGGTGACTTGCTAAACACCAGAATGTTAGCACTGTCACTATGAGCACAATAACATGCTGGTATTTGCATTTTGCTCCAAGCACCACTGCACCTCAGCATGGTTCGGTCAGTCCTGTCAGTCCTCTCAGCCTTTGGATTGGTCTGTGTGGGGAAACCTCTAAGTGCCCAAAAAGTATTGTATTTTATCTTGACAGATGCAAAAGCAGGGAAGACTGAAAGAGCTACATTATTATTATCATTTGTTTGACTGTTTACAGTACTGTATGACCAAAGCTATCACTAAAGTCAAAAAAGTAAGAATATTGCAGATTACTGACTTAAATGAGATGCTTTTGCCAAAGTGAAAATGTATAAGGAAGGACAGCTGATGCAAAGATTTTCATCAACTTAAGATTAAAGGTTGTGAAGAGAGTCACACTTGCTCTAAGTCCAATCTCTTAAAACTGCCACCATTGTCATCTTAACTCATGTTCTGACGACATTATTTATTCACACAGAATGCATATAATTTTCTGTACACTGCACACAAACTCTTGAAAGGTTCAAATTCAGAACAGTCAAACAAAACATGCATACAGTATACTAAAAACAGTAACTTTTATTTCAGCTTTTATTACATGTCTTTCTTGCATTGGGTGCATCAATCAATAAATTAATTAATTTGGAAACAAGGAAAGAAAAGCTGATTTGCAGACAACTGTGACACGAAACTTAAAAAGGCCAAGAGTCAGTAAAAAGATGGAACCACTCCTGACCACATTAGCCGAATAACCTTCATTCTGCTGTCTTGAATTAAAATGATTGTGCATGATGTGTGGCTTTAGTTAATTAGAAAATCAAGTAGTTATGTAACAGCGCTTTAAAAATCAGTCCACAGAGAAGAGACAGAGAGACTCTGGGGAGCCTCTGTGAGAAAAGCATGCCAGTTCTCAGCTCTGGTTTCCCCGGGTTAATCCAGATCCTCACTTCAGTCATGTGATAGCAGGAAACCTGACCCACTGTATGGAGAGAAGAGTTTAAGAAACCTTGTGAGGCAACAAGAACTTAACCAAATCATTTTGTTTCTTAGCAGCATTAGGAAAGAACAGAAATGACTAAATGAAGATAACCTGGCTATCTGCCAGTGTGGCCTGTGCAGCTAACGTATTTGACAGCTGAAGCATTTGGCACTGGGCTGAAGGCAGAGTTGATGGGGGTCAAGGGGTTATGGATGGAATTGCCTGGCTGTGGTGTGGCCATGGGAATAAATGTGAGCAAAGTCTGTATTTTTTTGCACAATACAGTGTGACCCGCGAGGATAAAGTTACAACAAACATGCACTAATACATGGAACAGGCCCACAGGCTTCCAGTAATCCCTGTATGCTTTACTTACAGTGGTGAAAATAAACCCAGCACGGTGCCTATATATACAGACTGTCAAGGAAAAACTTTTATGATGGATTTATAGCAGTGGCCCAAAGGACAATGTACCAAACCAGACTGTTCGTTTATAAGATGAGTGATGACCTTCCTGCAAAGCTGCATATTATACCTCTTTAACTTCAAAATGTCCAACAGTCCCAAATAATTTCCCTTTTGAGACTCAACCTTTGTAGTAATAGTAGTATTAGTATGCTCAGCGTATGTGGGGTTCTGTTTGTGTCAAAAATCTGCTGCTGTTCCCCTCCTCCATAATTGTGAGTCATAAAGTTAAATTAGTGCCAAAATGTCCTCACTGTTTAATGTGGAACAATGTCTGCCTTTAATTATGTTTGATGGATGCTATGGACAAATGCAAATGACACAAGTCATGTGCAAACATGTGATGGGCAAAGCAAAGCAACACAGTAATGACAAATATTTTAACAAATTATTCGTATTGATCTGTCTGTTGGTTGGTTGGTCTGCCGCTCTGGGCCAGGATGAAATATGTCCACGACTATTAGATGTATTTCCATGAACTGTTGTATAAACATTCATGGTCCCCAGATGATTAAATCATGTCATATCTCTTCAACCATAACTATGAGGACTTTTGGGAATTTCTCCAGTGATGTCTCTCACTTGGTGAGAATACAGACATGTCAAGAAAAATACAATCTGATATCAACACAATCCATTCAGCAAATGTAGCTGATGTAGACTAATTATCTGATGTGAGTATAAGGTTAGCACTAGCACTGACCATCTTAGAATAATGCGTGAACACCCTCAGGAATAAGGAGTTTTGCTCATTCTGCTGACATTGCGTGAATGCAGCATAAGACAGCTGATTTTGGCGATCCCCTGATTTTTCCTCTAGCGCCACCATGAGGATGACATGGTGGAATGTCTTGACTAAAGTGCTAATAAATGTTAGTATGCTAACTGCTGCAGAAGAAATCTTTTGCATACTCTCTCACTATTTGTTGCTTCAGTGTTGAGTAATGTTAAGCTCATCTGATGAGTTAAAATAACCTCCTTTCTAGATGTTCATGACATTAAAACCACAATCATGAATTGATTCCACATTTTATGTGGAATAATCTGAAAGCACTGATTTATAGAACTGTCTTAAAGCAATTTCCAGTTGGTCAACAGAAGCAGCCCATGTAATTCAGATGAGATAAACCAGCTCACTGGATGCTCTCCAATTCAAATACTGCAAACTGGCCTGATCGGAAGGATTATTGAGGGGAACCAGTTCATTGGTGATGTCTTTACAGCTCCAACAAGGACTGATGCAACAGTAACAATATTTTCCCTTTGATGCACACTCAACAGTCTCTGTAGCTATGGAGTGTCTGTATCTGTGCTGTCAGTGTGCCCATAAACCAAATGCTGTACAGACCATGCATGGAAACAGCAGCCTGTGCCTGTACAGACCAATAATACCAGTATTACATTTTGATAATTAATATGCACTCCACAACCCTAAACCGCAAGATGGTGACTTTAAACTTTCATCTAAAATAACCCCTGCTTCACTGTAAACTTAAAATCTAACCCGAAATTAGACGTGTGTGGTGAGGATGAGCCAAAATGACCTTAGCTTTAATGTCTTAATGTCAAACTGGTACAAAAGCTATTGGGGATTTATTAACCAGAGACAGAGTCTTGAAGCTAATACATGCTGAGCCATGCATGATTGGTTGGGTGGTGTCTACAAACAACAGAATTCAATTGCAAACACAGGGAAATGGGTCCAGATGAATGTTTCACCCATGTAGCCTATGTTGCTTAGTCTTGACTTTTGGTTAACTCAACACAAGTTATCATTCATTAGACAATAAGTACTGACATTATGTTAAACCTCTCTGGTAGCTATAGAAATTGACATTAAATGTCCCCTTAATCTACTTAAGTCACATTTATAATTGAGATAGAATAGATTATGCTTTTCATAGGAAATTAAATCTCACCTCAAATGCAAACAGATTTTTCTTGAACCACAAAAGGCTTTTTTTGTCAGTTCTTGGCAAAAATCTGAGCAGTGACGAATTAAAGAAAAAACCTGAAAAATGAGTGGAGAAACAGGAGGGCAGTGGCCCCATCCATAGGGCTTGAGGGGTCACTGAATAGTCTGTACTGGAATAGCGCTCCATCTGTCCAGTACATGGCCAGTGACTTGTAGAATTGATGCCAAGGTGTAATGAAGCTGCTCTGGTGGTTCGTGGTGGCCCACGACATTTAATGTTGGTTTTTCCTTGAATTTCTCACCTGTCCATACTTTACTGTTTGTACAAATGACTTGCACTGACACATGTGAAGCAAACTGCTATTTTAAAACACCATGGACAGATAAACTACATTTTCTTCCATCTGTGAGGAGTTCTTCACACTGTGAGTCAGTGGTTTGCATCCACAAACAAAAAGGGATCTATTTGATTTTATGACTTCCCAGTAAGAACACGCTACAGAGCCCAAACCTGCCTAGAATTAGAATGTAATGTAAAATTGAAACACAGCTCGTGGGTCAAGGCCGTCTGTATGTAGGCACCCTCCCAAACAGAGAGATTAAGGAAAAGTGAAGTGTAAATGAGTACAGTGAAACCTCCATGAATATCTAATCCCAGTAAAGACTTTGCTGATTTGTTTTAATAGAAGATGAACCAGACAGCAGATCGGTGCCAGAACAACTGCACTGTCAGGGAATTTGTGGAGCAGTGGACTTTATGGAAGATCCTGGGAAAAGAGCCAAAGTACAGAGTGTGTGATGACAAACCAATCCTGTGAACAATTTACTGTTCAGATGGGTCAACCACATGGTTTTGAAAGACTTGTCAAATTCTGATGCTGGGTATTCTGTTGTGTTTTTCGTGAACAGAACACATATACAACAAACATACAATATTACCACATAATCTTCTCTGTATCTAACTTGTTTTTCTCTCTCTTTACCAGGAATTTATTCCCAGCAAACTTGGTGGCTGCTGCTTTCCGTTCTGTGAGTGCCAGCACCTCACTTCACCACACCGCAGAGTGCTCACTTTTTCATTAGTTCCTCTTTTTATCACTACTCTCTGTCTCTTAATCCGTACCACCTGTGTCTTGTGTGGATTGTTCATCAGAATTTATGTCACCAACCACGCGGATGCCACTCTATGTTCATTTACTGGCTGTACCGCTGAGAGCCTAACAATGCCTCTAAATGAGGAGATGCCTCAGAATAGAGACCGGCTGCACTCCGCTCTGTTCGCTCAAATGCCTCTTTTCCTTGTCCCTCACCAGCCGTTACCATGGCAAGACCATTCCATTCCAGCCAGCCTAGCAACCCACCTCGCCTCACTGCTTTTGAACATGGCCCGCTCTAACTTCCTAGAACTATGATCGTGTCCGTTAAGGCTAAAATAAGAACCAGGAAAGTTCAATATTTGGGGACGTGGGGATACAAAATGGCTATGCACACATGCAAAAGATAGGACACACATACTCATGTGCACACACACTTAAACACACACATAATTGAGCCAATTGCCCTAAACTTGCCTAAAACCAAGCCAGTGAATAATAAACCCACAAACAAGTTAATGACTTCTCACAGGGAGAGTAAATGGAGTTTCAAAGTGCAGTCAGGTCATAGAGTTCAATATCCCACCCCCCACAACCAAACCTATACAGTGGTAGAGACCCTATGGAATGGGTTCCAAGTGTGGATTAAACCAAGAAAGCAGAGGAGAGGGGAGATTTACGCCAAAATGACAAGCAGCTAGATGCTTAAGCAGACATTTAAACAAATGAAGTGTGAGATTTAGATTACAGTGAAGACTGTCTTGTTAGTTTTCTGACTGTAGTCACATATTGTAGGTCTCTGTTTGTCCAAGAATGTTTTAATATCAAGAGTCTATAGCCTCATTTAAAGTCCATACAGGTCTGTCTATAGGGATGTTTAAAGAAAGACAAAGAGTGAGAGACCAACTCTGTGCACATGCTGCATTCCTTAGAGGGAGTTGCTTCTTCTGGTGAGTTCCTTCACCATGAGTTTAAATGTCGCAGGGAGAAGTTTTTTTCGAAGTTTTACATTAAAAAATCCAACGCTTTCCTGTTTTTTACCCAAATATAATCTATAGGTGTGAAGACCTGTTGGTCACACAGATCCAACCATTGTCACATAGTCTTACCTAATAACTATCACATCTATCATGTCCTCACTTCTAATTAGCTCATCCTTGACTGAAACTGGATTTGGACCAGTACTGTCTAAGTTTATGTCTTTGTCTGCATCCTTACTTATTAAGACCTTGGTTGCCCCAGCAACAGACAGGAGAAGTGTCTCCAGATGTCCACTATCACTCATAGTTTGGGCTAAACTATAGACTATTGTAAAACACTGTGAAGGTCTTTATGACCTGAACTATTAGAAGTGTGTAAGAGGCCTAGGGAGTATTAAAGCACTCTAGAAGTAAGAACAATCTTAAGTGTTATGTTCAAGTTTGCTTTGATTATATGATTGGAAATAAACCAGTTTGTAGTTTGACTCTCTTTCAAAGAGTCTGTGGGTTAATAGCATATTTTAGCATAAAAAACTGGAGGCACAGGTAGCCAAGCTCTGCCCTAAATTAAAAAAAATGTATATCGACAAGTCAATAGTTACATCACATAACAAGGCAGTTACATGATGCAAATGTTTCTTGGTGAAAAACAGAAGTGCTAGACATTAAGAAAAAGTTACACCACATCAATGCGCTAAAACCACAAATTATCATTTTTTACATTTCCAGTTTAACTGTTTTCTTGTAGAAGTGATATTGAGTACTTCTATTTTTAAAGAGAAAATAATGGTGAAAATTTCCACTCAGTGAAATCAATATTTTCAGTAGAGGCTGTAAAAATGGATTGACCTGGAACTTGGAACCTCCTTGCTATGAGGTGACAGTGCTGTAACGGGACACAGAAATTTGCATGTTATTTGCATGTTGACAGTGTAGCATTATTTGCATGTTATTTGCATGCTGACAATAGCCACGCATTTCAGCACTAGAATGTACTACACAAAAATGCTTGAACAAACAGCATCAAACAAAATTAACTACAAACAAGTTTTCCTTTCCTTTATGTTTCAGTATGCCACTGACTACAAGATGGTTGCTGTGGGCAACAACACCAATGGGACCACCCTGTATCAAAAGGTAAAAATAGGGAATCATGCACATGTAACATACGTACTACATACTACATGCACACACACACACACACACACTGTATGTTACATGTGTAAAACATTGCATCTTTGAAAGGGAAAGTGCTCTATCTGTACCAAATTAAAAACAGGTGGCTCAGTCACTGCTGAATGAGCACTATGTGAGATGGTAATGGATGACTTGTTTTAGGGAGACTGGGTTTAAGATTGATGGAGAAATGCTGACAAGTTTTAGAAAAGTGCCCTTGTCATGTTGAGATGTTAAAATATTAGTTTCTTTTAATATGGTCATTATAAAGAAGACTATGCTTGTGTCCTAAACTTCTGTTTAAAAAGTGTTATTTAATTTAAAGATTAAAAATGTCTCCAGGTTTCAGGTTCATGCCAACAAATAACAGTGACTGATGTTTGGATTCCATAAGCAATTATTTACTGTTAATACCTATATGTGTTAATAGAAGGACAACATTGTGATTTTAAGCAGATCCATCGATCATTTAAAATATGTGACTATGAGAAATGGGCGACAAAATCCACACTGCTCCTTTTAGTTGGTCTGACAGTAACGTCCCTTTCATGTTGAATATCTGAGCGCAACATTATGAATGCCTTCAGGGAAACACTGTCCAGAAATGAATGTCATTATCCCCCAATAGAGTCATTTTATTGCCCTTTTTATGTGAGGCAAGTGGTAGGCTTTTCACCCTGTGTGGTCATTTGGAATGGTATACACTGCCATCAGACATGTTCAGACATTTGTGCAATATATAATTATTAATATCATCATTTATTTGAAAAACACTGATTTAAAATTCCTGATGTGTTTAAAGGTACTTTAGAAATTGTGGGTGAGTCCAGCTTTCTCTGGCAATAACTCTGTATAAATGGTTCTGGACCTTTCCAAAATTTTTATCACTTACTTCTTGTGGGGATATTTCACAGCAGTAACTTTAAACATGAAATTATCTGCAGTGAGTAGAATTAGAGTTATGATTTGGCATCTGGTTTAGATTGCGGCTTGGACGCATACTTCTGTCCAAACCCGACATGAGTCTAGGAACCGACCCAAACCTGACAGGCTCCTGTTTTTATGCCAGAACCCGACCTTATGCTTACACACAGTTGTTGTTACCATGGTTACAGCTTGCCTGTTTACCCTGATTACACGTGTGCGCATCTTGTTAATGACCATCAAAAAGCATTATTTTATATAGGCTATAGGTTTATTTTAACACACACGCACATAGCCTATACAATGTCATTAGCAATAGGTGAACCAACATGACCAGTCCAACACAACCTGTACCCGAACCCGCTAATCTGGTTAAACAGGGTTTTCAAATCTTGCTTTGTACAACTTTAAAACAAGCACATAAAGCCTGTCAACATCTTTTCTGTATTTGGAGTGTGATGTCCTTTCAGTCAGTCACGTTGGCCTTTGGACAGGTCATCTTGACCCGGCAGCTATCAGTTGGACCTGTGAGGAAGATGACGTGCTGGACTGAACAGGGAACAAACATAGCTTGCCAGAGATTTGCAGGTTACTAATGAACCTTTAAAGAATAAATAAAATGCTCCATAAAAGCATTTTTTTGCAACTTCCTTGACCTACAGGTTTTTAAATAAGTGAGAGGTTACCATATAACATTATCTAATTGTGAACATACAATAATCGTCCAGATCCAGCCTTTACCTAGTGGCCATGGTTTGCTCTCAGTCTAGGGGAACAGTTTGGGGATCTGATCTTGGCATCAGTCCATGGAATTTGTCTGTCGTGGGTCATAGTGGACAGTCCCCCTGAGTGCCAGGGGATGAAGTTGGTGGAGCTGTGGGAGAGCTCAGGACAATGGGAGAGGATTTGGGCTCAGGATTTGTCCTTGTCCTTATTCGTTATCCATCATCCAGTTCACTGAATCCTTCAACTGCCCTCAGACCTATGCACCCACACACGCACATTCTGTAGCAAGAGGTGTTGTATAAACTGTTACAGAATATATCAGTGCTATTGACAGTGACCGTGTTATTGACAAACTTACATCTCCATAATGAAAGGCAGCACATGAGCTTCCAGTTCAAGTTGGTTAATGAATATATTTCATGACTCTAAGAAACCAGGCTTGTTTGATCAGCACACAGTTTTACATCGGTACACCAGTCCCACTGGTCCACCACTTCAGTCCAGACTGAAATATTTCAGCAGCTTATAGAAGGATTGCTGTTAAATTCTGTGCAGACATTCATGATCCCAGAGGATTATGTATGATGTCTCTATTGGATGTGTTGTCACAGACATTCATGGTTTTCAGATGATGTTCTGATGATTTTGGTGATTTTTTTTCTCAAACTTCACCCTCAGGTTGATATTTCTGGTATTTCATAGAGAAATAGTTCAGTGACTGTTGAGTGGGTTTCCATGACATTTGGTTTGGACATTCATGTTCCACTCAGGATACTTTCAGTAACTTTATATACATTACATACTCTGGTTTATGGCCAAACGCCTGCAAAACAAATGATGTTCCAATTGGCCTCAGCTGTACTTTATGTTTAACGTGTTAGTATGTTAATACACTTAAATATGACAACATGCTGCTAAGCTTACTAAACATCAGCATGTTTGCATAGTCATTGTGGGGATGTTAGCATTTAACTCAAAGCAACACTGTGTCTAAATACAGCCACACAGAGCTGCTAAACATTTATTCTTCTTTAAATTAATCCAACCTCCTTTCAAAGGATAGTAGAATTATTTCAAAAATTAATGAGTGACATCTTTCTTAATTTATAACTGGCTTCTTAGACAGCTAAACTAGGTTACCTTGTCTAAGTAGCCAGTTGTGAAAGATATTTGTGGGTGTTTTCAGTGAAATGACACCAATGGTAAATATAGTGAGTCTTACTTCCTCCTCCTTTCTGCAGTCTTTTCACTTTTGCTTAGTCTTATACAGTGTTCCTCTGCTGTGTGTTTTAGGTTCCTGTTGGTACAGAAACAGATGGCATGAACATCCTGGGTCTGGTTTTATTTGCCATGGTGTTTGGTGTGGCGCTGAGAAAGCTGGGAGATGAGGGAGAGGAACTAATTCGTTCTTCAATGCTTTCAATGAGGCCACCATGGTGCTGGTGTCCTGGATCATGTGGTGAGTAGAGCTCACAGGTTTACAGTGGTAATGATGGTGGTATATTTGGACTGCATCAGGTGATACTTTGTGACAATACTCAATAAGTGCTCAATGCTCAGATAAAAAGAACTTTTTCCCTCTGCATTTTGTCATGCCTTTCAGGTATATCCCTTTTGGCATCATGTTCCTGGTTGGTAGTAAGATTGTGGAGATGGAAGATGTAGTTCTTCTGGTCACTAGTCTGGGGAAATACATCTTCGCCTCAATCCTGGGCCACATTATCCACGGGGATCGTCCTGCCTCTCATCTACTTTGGCTTCACACGCAAGAATCCCTTCAGTTTCCTGTCAGGCCTTATCACACCCTTCACCACTGCCTTTGCCACCTGCTCCAGGTATACTGTCACATCACATGGTTCTAATGAACAGTATTGTAAGGTAAAAAGAGTTTGCATCTCAGTGATGGAAATCTATCTGAATCAAAAGTAAATGTAAATATCAGATGCTAATTTTTTTTCTTTACAGATGGAAAGTTGAATTCATAAGCAGCAAAAAGTCAGAGGGTCCATCTCCCTAAAAGATTAGTAGCACTGCACAGTAGTAGTGAAGCAAATAGACAACATAAAATGAGTAGAAAGTATCACCCCTTTAAGCTTAAACTTTGGATTTACTCTTGACACCCTAACCTCTCCTCTGGCTCAACTGTCTGGCATAAAGTTCCATTTGTACACAACAGGGATCCAAATCTGGCATGCCACCATAAAATTTACTGAGCACATGCTTTGTAGAAGGTAAGCACTTTTCTGTGCATGAACTTTACTCTTGTGCCACACTGAGCACATGATATC